>NC_067401.1:306482072-306667072 GCF_016432865.1 Antechinus flavipes
TCTAATGCCTTTCAGTTGATCTATAAACTATTATGGATTCCCTCTAAAAAGGAATTTTATCTCCTAGCCTAGATTTCAGAACTCAGTAGGCTGTTCTGTTGCTTTAGATTCAACATTAATACCAAGAATTTCAACTTCCTAATTAGAAAATTGTGCCTTCTTTTGGTTCTTACCATAGATAAGGGTATACTTTTTTTATTTGTTCCTGGAGATATATTTTCAGATATGGGCTTTTATAAACTACAGAGCCACTGACTTATGGCAATTCTTTAGCTCCTACTTGTTTGAAAATTACTGAATAAAGAAGCTGGCTCTTTTCTGCCATTGTATAGTGTACAGTACTTTAAACATCTCTGTGTCTATGAATGCCTTTGTTTGAAAATCAATATGAAGGTGGTCTATTGAGCTACTATATACAGAAATTAATAAGATTTTTTCATGCAGATTCATATTCTGCAGGGGCTTTTTTCATATACACTTTCAAATTATGTAGAGAAAAAAGGAAACAGAAAATATGGGGTTTAGAGAAGGTGGATGGTCCTACATGGCTATTGTACAGCACACAGAAATAAAGGGCTGCCCAGGGAAAGATTGATCAGATTGTCACATCTAGAGGGGTTTAGTCAATAAAATATTAAATAGCTGCCATTTCAAGCAACAAGAAAATGACATCAGAGTGAAGAAGCCTCCAGTGTTTCTTCCATTGACAGTTCCTACTAATTAGCCCACCCTTTGGAGGGAGAGCCAGCAGGAAGAAACAAACCTAAAACTCTAAGTGGAAATATGTTGAGGAATCTATTTCTCCTCAGTTTCATAAGCCTGCTTCAACCACACATTTTCTCATAGCACTGGCAAAAGATAGGAAATTATGTTGAGTAATTTTGAAAGTTATTGAGAGGTAAAAGTAAAATAAGTAATTTTAACTGCCTTTCAAAGTATGTGGACAGCTAGGTTGTGCAGTGGATAGAATTCTGGGCCTTCCCTCTTCCTGTGTTCAAATCTGCCTTTAGATACTTAATACTTGTGCAAATGACTTAATCCTATTTGCTTCAGTTTTCTCATTTGTTTTAAAAAAAAATGATCTCAGAGAAGGAAATGGCAAATAATTCCAATATCTTTTCCCAAAAAACCACAAATGAAATCACAAAGAATCAGACGCAACTGAAAAATTACCAAACAACTAAATATATAGAATTAGACCATCAGCTTTCTACCAAGTGTTATAAAAGTGTTATTAAAAAAAAGAGGTAGAGTGTGGGTCTAGTGTTCAGAATCAACAAGCCTTGTTTGTTCAGTGCCAACTATGTGCCAAACACTGTGCAAAGAATTGAGAAAAGGAAAGAGGAAAAATAGAAGCAGAAAAATGGTAGTGCTATAGAGAGAGAAAGAAAGAAGTAAATAGATGGAAAGAAGTTGAAAAGATATAATCAATATATAAAATAAAAGTACAAAATAGAAAAGGGGATGAAGTGAAAATGAGAAAAAGAAGAAAGAAATGTGGATATATCTAAAATTTGACAAAGATAGAAATTGAAATAGAGAAAAAGATGGACAGAAATAGAGAAAAATGGAGAAAGAAACATGCAAATTTAAATAGAAAAATATATGGAGGGTGACGGAAAAAGGAAGACATGCAAAAATGATAATGAGAAAAAAAGAAAGGCAGACAAAAAGAAAAAATATATAACTAGAAATGTAGAAAGTAACAAAAAATACAGAAGGGGAGAGAGGAAGTGACAGAAAAATAAAGAGAGTAGAAAATAGGAAGGAAGAAAGAAAAATGAACCAAGGAAAAATCTATAAAATATTCATGAATGCCATATATTTATGCTAAATGGTTTTGCCTTCCTGTCAGATCTAGTGGATTAGTAGGGTTCCACTAGTTCCTCCTACATTGTCTTTAATCAGTCTATCAAAAAAAGGCATTCTTCATCCTAAACTTCTATTTATAAAATCTCATCTCAATCTCTATTTCCTAAATAAATCTGGTAGACAGTATGATTTCACAATTGGACCTGGTTCTGGCAAATTAGCATAGGCTGATTACTAGTCTTTTGCCCAGTCAACTTTATGATCCCCAACTGAATCCATTCATTGTTGCCACTTCTGCTTTGGAACACATCTTCCCTAGAAAGCATTCCTTCAATCAGCTTCTCCTCTTAGAAACAGACAACAGCTTGAAGCTAGCAGCTGCTCTTGAACAAAGCAGGTAGAGTTGCAAGAAAGGCTGCTGAATCCATAACAATAAGCACATCATGACATAATTACAGTAAATCTCTAGAGTGGCCTGCACACACAGAATGCCATATGGTTTTTTTTGGTACGGAGAACATGCAGCCCTGAGCCATAGTCTAATCTAACCACTTTCCACAATATTCCAGCTAACATGAAATTGATTTTTTATCCAGCAAATTAGCATGAATATTTATTGACAGGAGTGAAGACTATATTTGCACAGTCAGCAAAGTGTGCCAGGAGATTTAATACCATTTTTAAAAGAGTTAAAGAAAACCTAAAAAACACAAAGTGGAAGAATGCAAGCATTTGTTTAATAGAATAATTTGATTTCTATTTTTCAATACATGTATTCTAACCTTTTTTGGGAGGTGGAGGATATAGTGTTCTATCAGTAGTGCATGTAATAGCAGTTCTGTTTTCCTTTTAATATCTTCATTTGACTTTGACCAGGTTAATAGGATTTGCTGCCACTGCAGACTGCCCATACAAAATAGATTGTCAATATGGACAATACCTTGTGGTCTGTCAGGGATTAATAAATTGCACTCTCTATCTCCGCTACAGGAAATGATTTAGTCTCTAGAAGATTTGGATACAAATAGATGCTATTTTTCTATATGTGCTGTTCTCAGGATCTTTTCACTCTGGCTAAGCAAATAGTTACCAATACACCCCTTGCCCAGACTATGACAGGTTCTTACTCCTACTTGGGGCTGGGGGAAGAATTCTCATGGAAATTTTGAATTTACATAGATAACATTCAGACGAATTTAAAGTCCCATATTGTTCTCTTCGAAAACATTTTCACTCATAAATGACAATTATCAATCTGGTATTTGAAAGGCATTAAGCAGCTCAAGCAGCTAGCACATAGCAGAAAAGGTCTGACTCCTAAATTTCAATAACTTACTAACCGTAGACTCAAGGTTTGTGGGGAAGTCATGTACTATCCTCCTTTCCCATGTCCTTTACATTTTGGGATTTGAAGATTATTGGACATCAGACCCCTGGGAAAAACTCAAACACTTTTTCAGAAGACTCATTTCCCATATCTAAGGTTCTAAACCTTTCTTCTATCATGGACCCCTTTATAATTTAGTGGTGCTTATGGAATACTTGTCAGAATATATTTTTAATTAAATATTTTAAATAACATTTTTAAATTTTATTATTTTAAATAAAATAAAATATAAAGGGTTGCAAAGAAAACCAATTATATTATCAAAATATTAAAGCATAGGCTATCAAAATATTAAAATAAAAGAAACTCATAGATCCCCAGTTAAGCACTTCTGGATTAAACCTTTATCTTATCTTTCATTCATCAGTATTCCTCTCAACTAATGGTATAAATGGAGTGACTGATAAAGGAGGCCCACAAATGGTGACAAGTTCAGCCAGGAAGAAAAGAAAGGGGTACTGAGTGAGGAAATATAAGAACTCCAAATAGGAAGTTTATTCACTTTCCAATTTATCCCCAAAAGTAACTCCATCTACTTCACTTCACAACTGCAGAAAAATGATAATAAAAAAGGAGGAAGCTCTCAAGGCTACATAAGGTTAATGGTTCTCCCCCCAAAATATTCTAGTTTGAGAGAAGTTAAAAAAAGAAAACAACTGGTTGCTTCATCCATACTATTCAGTTCAATTGTTTCCATATTTATGAAATACCTATTCTGTAATCTTCCATGGGTTTCATTAACTCTGGCAATGTCCTCCAAGCTGGCAGAGAACAAGACTCCTGATTTATATAACTCTTGTCTTTGAACCAATTTTGCAAAGTTCAGTGATGCTTCTCACCAGGCTAGACTTCTTAATGATAATTTTTAAGCTCAATAATCTTCAAAGATGCCTCCAAAGATATAAAAGAGTTGTGATCTGTTGCCTTGTGCAATTGAAGTGAGCTATGCAGTTAATACCTTGACATAATTTGATATGAAATATTGAGAGAGATTCAAAGTTTAGATATGGAAAAGTTCTAATATTCAAAAGGATATACTCTTTGTACAATTTACCTACTCTTTTCAAAGTCAAATTGTTTGAAATTTTTTAACATTCTCCACAAACTTTTCCAGCCAAGTTTCATAGATTATCTTTGAGCTCACCACAATATCTGTTTTTTTTTTTTTTTTTAATCAGACTAGAGTTTAAGCAGCCTTTGGTCAGTAAAATAGAACAATGACTTTAAAATTTATAGTTTGTAGTCTGATGGCTCTTTGAATTAATAGGCTTTGACCTGATTTTCCTAATTATGAATACATTTCCAAAAGTTGATTTTCTTGATCTTATCCAATTCTCATTTTTAAGGATTCAATTAAACAATTCAATAGCACCTATTCTGTGGGAGATAGTGTGAAATAAATCCTTGGGATACCAAAATTGAGAAGATATATTTTCTTTTCTCAAGGGGGTTACAGTGTGATGGGAAAGAAAATGTATACTAATAACTATGCTATAAGAAAGAATGAAACAAGTGCAAAAAATACAGAATACATGAAAAAAATGAATAGAGAACATCGCTTTCATTGAACATGGGGACTTCACAAAGTTCACACTTGAATTAGGCCTTTTAGGTTAAAAAAAGGAATTCAACAGATGGCAACAGGAAAAGTGGTACAGTGGGTAGAAGACAAAGCCTGAGGTCAGGAAAACTCATCTTGTATTCAAATCTAGCCTCAGATAATTACTAGCAGTGTGGCCATGAACAAGTCACTTAGCTTTGTTTGCCTCAGTTTTCTTATCTGTAAAATGACCTGGAAAAAGAAATTGCAAATCACTCTAGTTTCTTTGCCAAAAAAATCCCAAATAGGATCACAAAGAGTCAACTTCATGACAACAAGAAACGGAACTTATTCTGGGTATGGAAGAATGGCAAAAGCAAAGGTGAAAGAAGAAAGAGTAAGAATTGGAGCCTGAAGGTTTGAGGGTGGAGGAAGGAACTTAGGGTAACTCAAACCTGTATTTTCCTTGGAATAGAAATTCTCCATGAGTACCCTCCTCCCAAAGCAAGAAACACCTACTTGACCATTTATGGCCTTAGTTTCTGAGAGCATGAAAAATTAAATGATTGACCAGTATGTGACAGGGTAGGACTTGTGCTCATGTCTTTCTAAGCATCCATGGCTTAATTCTGTCTCAGGTCTGCCTCTGACTCTCTTGAGTTCTTCTACTTCCATCCTAATTGCCTCCTCATCTTGGAAATGGCTCTGTACCTACAGCCAAAATCTTTTTCTCTTTATTGCCCTGCTTAGACTTGCTATCTAGAACCTCCATTTGAAGCAATGCCTAATCCAACTATATTTCTTTCTCAGCTCCACTTCTGACTCTCTAAATTTTTCCTCTTTTCCCTACACTGGAACTTTTCAATTCATCTCTGCTGTGTTTCAGGTTTCTCTCATTTATTGTCTTCCCCCACTAGAAAGTAATCTGCTTGAGAGTAGGAACTGTCTCACGCGCACACACACACACACACACACACACACACACACACACACGTTTTCTTTTTTAATTTTAGTTCTATTAGTTGCATAGTATGGTACATGCCATACTGTTAAGTATGTCTATCTTCCTGTCTCGGAGGACAGATTTCTATCCTTCTTGCCAGGCTGTCTCTTGATAAATATTTGTTGAATTCAATAGACATCTTTCTAGGACTTCCAGTAACTAAATACCCTTGGAGAGATACCAAATCTGATTTACCCTATTTCTATTTTCATGGTATCACCCAGATTAACAGAGTATATTTTCATTTATTCAAGACATTTTGGATATGTTTCTGCTGAAGAGTAATTGGCAGCCCAAATGTTTTCCTTCAGAATCTGAAAAATTAACTTTTTTAGAAAGCAGGCATCACAAGAATATGGTTCAGCTCTGAGAAAATAGTTCCATTTCAAAATGCATTGATCCAAAGTATAGAATTTTTTTTAATGAATGAAGTGTTAGCACAGAAGTTGCATAGTAAATAATAACAATAAATTTATGCAAATATAGGACACACTAAACTTCCATTATAATTATAAATGTGATTCAAATATGAATTCTGCAGATATTTTGTATTATTGACATATTGACCAGCTAAATAAATACATACACATACACAAATCTTAATCAGTCATGTTTTCTGGTTCCAAAATACAGTATGTTTCCCCTTGTACCATATTATCTCTTTATTAAGAATATAATTATATGCAAGAAAATTTAGGAACAAGTCATTATTTCAAAGAATTAAATGTAAACTTGATAACATCTGAGAAAATACATTTTAAAAGAATAATTCTACAGAAAGTCACTTACTTTCTTGTGACTCCTAGAATTATTCTAGCAGTTCTAGCTACTAGAATATGAGATAGAAGGGAACTAGAGTCACTGAGAGTAGCTGGTAGTTTGCAACTTATGTGGAGTCAACATAACTGAATGTGGAGATCATGACATTATGATTTATTATCAGTAAATGTTTGATTTGTACACCTGTTGTATATACTTTCTTTCTCTCTCTTTTTTTTCTCTCTCTCTTTCCTCTTCTCTTAAAAGTAGAATATAGAATAAATTCTTACCTTGTTTTCATGATAATTTGATTCTGCAAAAAATAAAGGAATAGCAAGAGGAGGTGCTATTGGGTAATTAAGTGGCATGGTCAATAAGCAGCTAAACCTAGAGTCAGGAAGACCTACATCTTTACTAGGTGTGTGACTCTGGATAAGTCATTTATTTATTACTTGCCCCAGTTTTCTTCAGCTGTAAAATGAAAGTAACAGCATCTCCCTTGAAGGGTTGTATATGAACTTCCATTTAAACAGCATGAAGAAGTTCCTGGCACTTGGTAGACACCATATAAATACTTATTCCCTCTCCTATTCTAGATCTAATTCTATCCAATTAATAGAATAAATCATAGTGGAAGTACTGGAAATCTTAGTGGGACATGATTATTCCACCTTAGGATTTATGACAAAGGATAAATCATTCAAAGTTATTTATAAGATTTCAAGCAAAAGATCAATAGTACACTATGGCCTAAGTTTTGTAAGGGGAGTCAGTGCAAGAGGAATTAGAAGCTCTCAGAAATGAAATATGAATGTCATTCAAAAAATTCCAGTGGGAAGAAAAGGAAGATCTTAAGAAATAAGATATTATTACTATATTTTGTTTTACTATCTCTTATATTTCTCCCTATATTTTTCCTGATTCCTTTCAGAGAACTAACTTTTATAAAAAAATAATTTTTGAAAAAAATTTAATAAAATCACATCAAATGCATCAAAAAAAAACTTGTTCCATGCCAAATTTCACACATCTGGAGGCCTGAACCTCTTGAAATGACTAGGCAGAAATTACTTACCTTATTGCTTTTTTAAGGTCAAGCTTTTTCTTCATAATTTCATATAGTAATTTCAACATTTAATATCCATAGATAATTCAATTTACATTACTGTAGTCAGTATATATCATGTCCCTGGTTCTTATTATTTAACTGGGCATCATTTCTTATAAATCTTTATATTTTTTCTATGTTTAAATTTTTCTAGTGAATTTTTCTAACATAGTAATATTCCATTATATCCATATATTACAATCGATGTTGTATGTAACAATTGATGGGCAAACCAAAAACTAAATCTAACCTTACCTAAACCAAAAGTCCTGGTATAAATATTTGAGGGGGTATATGGAGCCTTCTCATATTTAATGTCTTCATTGGGGATGTATTTTCTTGTCGAAAGGATATCTACATTTTTATCATATTATTTGACTAATTCCAAATTGCTTCCAGAATTATTGTCCCAATTTACAGCTTTGTCAACAATGTAACTATGCTCATCTTTCCGCAATTGCTCCAACATTAACTGTGCCCATTATCTTTGTTTTTTTTGAAGGGTATAAAATGAAATCTTCATTTTACAGATAAGGAAATGGAGACAAAAAGAATTAAGTGACTTGCCCAGAGTCAAGTAGCTAGTAAGTGTCTGAGACCACATTTGAACTTAGGAAATGAATTTCCCAATTCCAGGCCTGGAAGTCTAACCACTGCACCATCTATCAGCATAATTGTTTTCATTTACGTTTCTCAAATTATTTAAGATTTGGAGCACTCTTTCCTACTAATAGTTTGTAATTCTTCCTGTTCTTTGACAACATCTCTATTGGACAATAGATTCTTATGTTTTATAGGACTATTAGTTGTCCTAAAGCTTCTCAGAGATCTTTGATATAAACATTTTCCCAGTTATTGATCAACTATTTTTAGTTTAGTCAAAATTATTGTTTGACATTTAAAGTGCTTTGCAAACTGGTTACAACTGGATTTTTTCAGATGAATTACACATTTTTACCTTAAACTACTGACAGTCCAGCCAATCTGGCTTCTTAATTTTTCTTATACATTCTTATTGAAGCAAATTTAAGAACCGCTAGATGGTGCAGTAGATAGAGCACCAGTCCTGAAGTGAGGAGGATGTGGGTTCAAATCTAGTCTCAGATACTTAATGCTTCCTGGCTGGGTGACCTTGTCACTGTGGAAGAGTCACTTAACCCCAATTGCCTCAAAGTGAAAAAAAAAATTTTTGCTGAAAAGATTTTTTTTATTATTTTTATCCCTCACCATGGCTATAAAATTTCTATGACTTTCTTTTCTTCTAATTCTCTAAAATTCAAGTAAACCATTCTCTCAAATTTCACCACTAATCTAATCTTTGACAACTTTTTTTCTTTCCTCATTTTCTTTGACCTCTGTAACAACTCCATTTTCCTTTCCTTTTCTTGTTCATCATTTTTCTGTCTGATAAGTAACCATAACCCCTTCACAACTTCACCCTTTTCTTTTCTTTATATTCTCTGGCAAATTCAATTATTCCCATGGTCTCAGCTGTTCTTTTCAGAGTCACAAACATAACTCAAGCTCTAGTTACCATTTCTAATTATATATAGAGTATTTCTATATGAATATACTGCTATTTTTTTAATTTTCAAATCACATATCTGTTTTGAATTCATTTTGAAAGATTGTATAAGAAGGTTGTCTAAGCCTAATTTGTAACCATGTTGTGTTATGGAATACAACATGGAAATAAATGTAATCTATAAATCTCTTCTTAAGATAGTGTTTTTAAATAATTTAACCATATTGCCTGGCTACATCTGAGTGCCAAATGTTCATGTGAACTATTGTTGCCCAACTTGTAGAATGTTCTTTCAGGCTTTTCAGATATATATTGATCTTATAGTTGAACACATGTACATTGACTCTGAGATAGTGATGTCCATTTGTGAAATTCCAAATTGTTAAACAATTCATAAGTGAAATCCAAATATGAGGATGATTATTTTGTACAATATGACTTTCCTAATAGTGGTATGTGTTTAGATCAGTCCTCTTAACTTAGCAGCTCACTAAAAATTTTCATCTTGTTAGTCATTGTTTTCACTGAAATACAAATAAGCATTTATAATACATTAAAAAAGAGATAGTGATGTCATTTTACTACTCTTCAATTATAAAGGACAACCAATCTATGGCATGTAACAACAAAGTTTCTATTATAAAGGAACTAGATGCATGTAGATAGTTCATCCCTTTACCACATACTGTTGTGAGGATCAAATGAAACAACAACTATAAAGCATTTATCACAGTGCCTTGTACATAATAGGTGTTCAATGAATGCTTATTTGTGCACACATGTGCGCTCGCTCTCTCTCTCTCTCTCTCTCTCTTTCTCTCTCTCTCTCTCTCTCTCTCTCTCTCTTCTCTCTCTCTCTCTCTCTCTCTCTCTCTCTCTCTCTCTCATTGTTACCGCTACTTCCTAAGCTTTCTGCTCACTGTTTCTGCTTTTTCTTCTCTGTCTCAGTCTTTCTATCCCAAAAGTAATTGTCCTGTATCTTTCTGTCCCACTCCCTATTCATATCCATCTTTGTTTCCCAGGGGATCTGTACCACCTTACTCAACTAAGCTACCTTCAATCACACCTACCCCATCTACTGATTCTTTGATTAACTCAAGGTCTTATCATCTTCCTTGCGTGATTATATTTTTTAAAACTCTCAAATATTTCCCCTACTTTAAAAAATACTTGAAAACTCATATTTATCCAACGTATACAAGGTACTTTGAATCCTTATTGTGGTGAGTGCTTTTCCACTAAATCCATAATTCCATTTTTCAGTGGAAATTGCCTATACTTCACCAAATTGCAGGCATATTATTCAGTGCACAGATTAGCCACAATTCACTAATCAATATCCTTTGATTATTCAGCCAACATTTCATCAGCTTATTTACATGAATATTAGGGGAGATCTGGCATTTTCCTATAAGATCAAACTAGTTACCAAATAAAACGGAACAAATTTAGTTGGAAAAGAAGGACTACTCATTACCTAGCCCATCTGATCCAGAAGTATACTGGAAAATGTTGAAATATTTCTTCATTTGGAGATATGTGAGCTTTAATTAGAAATGTGACTGTCATGGTCAGTTACATGTTTATCTGACTCGTGAGTATTTCTTGGTTTCTGTTACTATAAATTCCCTTCACAGGGTCCTAAAATCATTACTCTTTTCTAATTGATGGCAAAACAGTTGTCTGAAAATTGGCCCAGAATTTATCTGTAGTTTCAGGAATTTAGCCCTTTTTACTCTTGAAAAATCAAGAGATTATTTTCTCAACTCAGATCTTATAACATCTCTTCTATTTACCATTATTTCTCAACTACAATAAACAATGATTCTAAAATATATCAGAAGTATCTCCAGAACAGGGATTGTGGTTTGTCTAAATCTGAAGATCTGAGCACATTTATGTACTTCTAAAAAATGTATTCAGATTAAAACATCTGACCTCAGTTAAAAAAAAAAGTTAAAAATTGAACTTCAAACATAACACAGCTTTTAACATAATATTTCAGGTTTCATTTCAATATTGACATTAGGCCTGCATTTTTTTCCATTTTCCCAGTTTCATTTACATATTTGAAAATTCTTTGTTAAGTGTAGGGGAAAATAGTACAAAGCAATATTTTATAGGTCAGAGTAACACATGAATAGTTGTCCAGTTCAAGCAGCTTGAAATAAAACTGTTTAGGGAAGCTTGTACAACAGCTGGCAGAGCGAGGATTGATTTAGGACTCTTCTGTTTGTTTGTCAGTTTTATGAATGTGTGTTCCAAGTTAGCTCACCTGGGACTGAGCAGGAAATGTCTCACTGGGTTATAAAGACAGAATGTAGACATAGAATTTTTGAGTTCAAATACAAGTTTTACTATTAACTCATTGTGTAAATTTAATAAGTTATTTGCATGCTCTTAGTTTGCAGTTTTCCTATGAAGGAGGAATTGTAATAATGATCTTTTTTTTTCCAAACTGTTTTAAGAATGCTTTGTAAATTTAAAGTACTCTAGAATCTCTAACAAGCACACCATGTGGAAGCAAAAGTAGCTCAATATATATATCAGAATTCTACAAAATTCCTATTTAAATAGAAAGCATAACTGGCGAACTTTGGGCTGAATAATTGAAGATAGTCTATAAAAATATTGCCCTCCCCCAAAAAGAAGGAAGTTAAATAAAAATGGAACAAAACAATACCTTCTATGGCATGACAATCACAATTCAGTTAATTAGGAGCTAGCTGGTATGTCAGATTGAATCCTTAGTTAGTCACTCAGGTGTTAAATCTAATGACTCATTAAATATGCAGTACAAAACTATTTTAGGTACAAAGTCTTTGTCAGTTGGATTGTAATGAAAAGTGTTTATGTTTTAAGCATATACAATCATGTGCACACTTTAGTGCTTTTGTCACAGAAGAGCTGTTCCAGAACAGTTATGACATGATGATTTAACATTTAACTCACTTTAACAAAGCACTTCAGTATAGGATGCAGATATCCATGTCTGCATACTGTTTCTCAATTAACTGATATTAACATTAATGCTTTCTAAAGTACCTTTCCCATTTTATTTTATAAACATCAGTGGACTTTATTGTGGACTAAATCAGAGAAGTCAAACACTGACCATAGGTAAGACCCTGTGCCTACAAAACCAGATTAAAATATAATTGGCAAATATTTAACAATATGGAAAAAATACAATAAAACATAGATGATGTTACATTTTTAAACTAAGCCAATATGTGCCCATAGGAATACTTATAAATGGATTAGTGTCCCTGTTTCTATTTGAGTCTGATACAACTGGTCTAAATAATTATAAGATTTACAAAATACTTTCCTTCTGGCAACAAAGTGAAGCACTAGACTAGACAGTAGGATAATAGAAATAGCACCTAGAGAGATCATAAAGGCCATCTAGACCAACCTTTTTACTTTATAACTGAGGAAATTATGGCCTAGAGGTGTGAGGTAACTTATTCTTTGTCATACAAGGTAGTGAGAAACACAGCCAAAATTTGAACCTTTTTTTTTTTTTGCTTCAAATTTAGAGTACTTTTAATAGCATTGCTCTGTAGAAATACCCTATTTTATAGATGATAAAAAGATGCACTTGACAAGTTTAGTGGTTGATAAAGGACACACAGATAGTTATGGTATTTGAATCCGTCTCCTGACAGAGTTTGGTGCTCTACCAATATAATCTCTACATACATATACATACACACAATATAGCAACTAAGTAGGAGCTTCTTTTATAAAATCTCTGTTCAGACAAGATAGTAGAAGATAACATTTTTCTAGTAAACTGTCATCCATTAAGAAGCTTTAGCTATTTTTTTAAAGGCTTCCTCAGCACCACTTGCTATTTTCTGTATGTGATCTTAATTGGTTTTGTTAACTGATGAACTCGCTAGCTCCATCGGAATAACCAAAAAAAGACATATATATGTATTGCAATTTAGATTTGTACTATAGTGGGATGTTGCCCTCACTTCCTTCATTTAAAATACACCTGTGACCAGACAGGTGATGAGAAGTGAAGCGGATACAGAGAGACAGATGGATTAAGACTGTCATAATTGTAGTTTTACTCGATTATAATTTTAACAGGCTCCAGGTGATTTTCTATTTTTTACAGCATCACTCATCTCAATAAGTCCCAGTGGGCCCTGAAACAGAAGAGATACACATTCTAGCTTCCGTTTAAGCCCATTTGCATTGTGAGCACTTAAGAGAGTTGTGCTGTGAAAAAGCAATTAGCTTTTTGAGTCTCCGGTGCCATTTAAAATATCCAAGCTACTGTGTTTCACCATAAAATTGACCTTTTTAATTTTTTATGTCTGAGATTTCTACTAAAAGAGTTAATGTTTAAAAAAAAAAAACAGCCAAGAGAAAATAAGAAAGGCATGGGAAAAATTTATGGGAGACAGCCAGCCCTAAAGGGAAACAGAAATCAGCTCTACTCAGATATAATAAATATAGTGTCATGAAATACCATGTGCTTAATTTTTAAATAATTAGTGTCATTAAGTAACATAACAATGACATAACAACACCAGTTATGTTTAAAAAGTCAGCAGGCAGCATGTCTCGGATTTACAGCCAACTTCTACTCTGAATGAGATAATTACTTTGCTCTCTAGAAAAGAGGTCCATTCCTCATTACCTTTGACTGTCATTCCTAAGCTGTAATCATCCTAATGTGATAGTAATTTATGTATTGTATTTTTTAAAGCTGAATTAGATTTGCCAATTTAATTTTTCTGTCCAACTCCAGCATCTCCACAGTTGAAAAGTCAGTGTCATTGGAAAAGTCAGAAGAAATCATTTAGAAAAATAAAAATTGCCACACCAGGTCAGACTTCTTAACCAAACGCTCGACTCAACAATTTCTCACAGTGGTACCAAGAGATGTTATTATAAGGAGAACATTATTGTTCTTCTGTCCTCTGTGGTAAGGGCTTAGCAATAAAATATCCTATTTTCCCCAAATCTCTTATTATAGAGCTGTCATCCAAGAATTTATTTCATCCCTTATGAAGCTGTTTATATTTTCAAAATTGTTATGTTCTTTTTTAAACTCTTGGTGTTCACAAATTCTATAAACTTACTAACTTCTTGTGTACAGTAGAATTTCAAAGGGGAAAAGAGTCCTACAATTTGTATCTTTCCAAGAACTTTGAAAGTTTCTCACTATCCATAACATTTAAATAGTCATATACTCTCATTTTCCATGGTTCCAGATTATTAGAATCTGAATATTCCTAAATTGAAAAAGAAAAGAAAAATATAAAGAATATGTCACATACATGTACAGCTGTGTTGAAACTACTACATTAAATTTCACATATTTTTTTTAAATCTGTACTTAAAAGATTCATGGAAGCATAAACAATAATTTTTTCTTTGTATAAGGAAACACATGTTTATTTTCATAACAACATAAATAGAATTATACAAATCCATATAGTTACTTATATACATATACAAAGGTACATATATTTGCATGCATATAAACATGTGTATATGTATAAACTTTGTGTACATATACACATATATGGATGGCCTCTAATATCTCATCCATCCTGATGGAAGATGGATATAATTTACTTGTAAAGTTCAAATCCAAATTAATTAGAAGTTAATTGAAGAGGGAAAATGGAGAGTATGTTAAAAACAAAAGCATAACACACACACACGCACACACATGTATGTGTGTGCGTGTGTGTGTGTGTGTGTGTGTGTATCTTGACCTAATTTCTAAAATGTGTTTGAGGATGTGATGAGTAAAACTGTTACAAAGGCAAGCTGAAACATAATTTTCTCCAGGGCAAAATAATAATTTATTAATAGTGATGCATAAACTGTTCACAAAGTATGTCCACTGGCCAACTCAACCAATAAACCAGAAATTTGAGCATGATCAATTTATTAGTTAGATTATTATGAACTAATAAATTGAGTTAATTCCTTCTCTCAATTACCAAAGACTCTAAGTGTGTGGAACAGCAACCCTTAACCAAATTAAAATCAGAGACTTTCAAGGTAAAAAGAAAAAAAAAAAGCATTTGTTATGATTTGGAGAGAAAGAGCAACTCCCAACAGACAAAGTGTCAGCAGAGGAGTGCAAACTGCAAACTACAAACACGGGATTATATAGACCCCTAATGCAGACACCCCTACTCTCTTCTGACTTTTTTTCTCATTGGCTGGAGAGTTTTAATTTAGCCAGAGACTAAATATGAACAGAAAAACAAAGAATAGTAGCAAAAACACATTCTTTACCATATTAGGTACCTAATGCTATTGAAAAGTGGGGAGGGTAGAAACGGGAGGGAAATGTTTATCTAAGATAATCAAATACCTGCAGCTTTTAACTAGAGATCAATTTATTATTGCAAAGTCTCAAGTCATAATTAGGGTACAGATCAAGGCCACATTTTTATGAGTGGTCTGCACTCAGTTTACCCCATTTATAAGTGAGAGCATTCAGTATCTTTTGAACCTAAGGGTATCTTCCTTCTGATTGGCTTGACCTCATTTGGATCTTAGGAGTAATCATATTACTGGACAACAGCTTTAGAAACTTTCTGGTGAACTAGACTGAGAAGTTGGATCTGACAAAATAGGAAAAAGGATAGAATATAATATGAATTTTCCTTAAACTTTTATTTGATAAAGCTAATTTTAAAATTTATAACATAACAGCAATAAAAATTTTTAATAATATTGAAAAAACAATATTGGTATCTTAAATACATTTAACTTTTTTTAGAGACTATAGACACATACATTGTTTCCATTAATGTTTTTTAATCAATTGAATGTTAATAAATATCATTTTGCCTTTGATCAATGAAAAAAAGTGAAGCAAAAAGAGTCTGAGTTATTTGTATAAAGTCATAGGGTTTTAGTGGAAGGAAGATGAAAACCAAAGATTTTGTACTTCCAATTTACTATTATTTCTACCAATCCCAGTAATTGGCATAAGACTTTGAGCACAATAATTACTTCGTATATGTTAATGTGATGATGATTCAACTTTTTTCTAATCTTCATGTTAAAAGCAAACAATCAGTGATGAAACGCTTACAAAAATGTTGGCAAAAATGTGCAACCCTAGCTTCAATCATTTCTCCCGTGGAAACTGTGGATAATGATACTATGCCTTTAAAATAAAAGAAAATAACTATAGATAATTTTAATGCCTTGACTTTATCACTAGAAAAAATGTTCCAAGGAAAAGAATGGGATTGGAAAGAGAAAAATTCAAGGAAAAGGGAATCAGGAAATTAATAGTAAAGGGAAAAGAAGGGAAGGAAAAAAGAAAAGGAAAAGAGAAAGAGGAAAAGGAAAGAAAGAGGAGGGAAGAGGAAAGAAGGCAGAGGAAAGGGAAGAAAGGGGGGAAAGAAAAAAGAAAGGTAATCCAGAAAGGAATAGTGAAAAAAAGAGAAGAGAAACGAGTAGGGCAAGGGGGGGGGGGGAATTGGGGAGGAAGGAAAGAGAAAAGGAGAAAAGAAAACATTTCAGCCAACATAGAGCATTTTTCTTTCAAGTGAGAACCATTCCTAACTCTGCTACTTACCACACAGGTCATCTTGTCTAAATTTCTCTTCACCTTTATGGGCCTACTTTCTCCATTTGGAAGTGAAGAGGTTAGCCTAGATATTTCTAAATTCCCTTCTAGCTCTTTACTTCTAGGATCTTACCATTTCATTAGTATAGGTGCTTCTCCAGGTCTCATTTTTTTAATCTATAAAATGAAACAGTGGAATTCTGTTCAGGTCTCATCCAGCTTTCTAACTAAGTAGCTCTAAGATTTTTAATGAAAACCGAACTGTAGTTTTAATTTTACATGTACACACACACACATACACACAACCCATTCAAATATTTATGGATACATTATTATTAGAGCCAATGCTCTAAATATATAAAATACTAGTCAAAAATATGTAGATTGAAATCAAATGGCAAAGTTTCTTTATTTGATCTGCCAGACATGCATTTGGTAATTGTACTCCCACATTCTAGAGAATATTATACACTCAAATGGACAAGTCCCATGATCCTAAATGAAGTCTGCTTTAGGGCAGATATCTTTTTCAGTATCCCCAATGTTTAGCACAGTTTTCTGGCACATAGTAAGTACTTGACAATACTAAATGTGTGTGCAAATTAGATGCTAGAATGACTGACTACTTCAGAGGAATCAGAAGATTCTCACTAAAGTAAGTATAAGTCAGGATTCTAATGCAAGCACATCGTGCTAGGCAACCAAGAACACAGGCCATGAAGCTGAAGGATTAGAATCAGTAAGAGGTGTCTGACATAAAAGCAGGGTCAAAATCATAATCACTGCAGAGTCCAAATGAGTTAATGAGAAACAGGATCTGGTTTTAAGCTGATATCAAATGGTAGCAAAATAAAACATAAAAATGGAGTTTAACAAAGAGTTTGGTCAAATTCCCATTGACATTTGGTCCTGGGAATATTTACTACTAGCCAAATGTGACTGGACCTTCAGCTGAAAATTTCCTGGTATAGCTGCACTCATTGTTTTCCATGACATTGGCCAACTTCAATCAACATCAGACAAGCAGAAACCCAGAAATCTACCAGCAAGTTCAAAAAGTGCAAAGAATGTCCCAAGTCAGTCTAGCTAGATCTGGACTAGTACTAATAAGCCTCTAAAGGTTCTGGAGTAAGTTCCAGAACAGCAGAACTGAGTAAAATACAATAGAGAACTGAGGTAAGGACTCCAATGATCCATAGACTGGAATCATTTCCTGGAATAGCCAAAGGCCACATATATACAAACTATGTTTCCACTGAAAATGACCTCAAACCTCAATTTCCTCATCAAAGAAATGGAAGAATTTGCTTTTCTATAGTCCCTTGTATCTCTACAAGTATGGAAAGAGTGCTAAATTTGGAGTCAAAAAGACCTGGGTTCAGATGACAGTTCTTTTACTTACTAGTTGTGTGATGTGGGGCAAGTCACTTATCCTTTCTTCATCTGTAAAATGAAAAGATTTGAACTAAATGGTCTCGAGTTTCCTTTCAGCTTTAGATCTATGATGATATAATCTTACCATCCTCTGAACTATACTTTCTGATGAAATTTAAGTGTCTCATAATTCTAGAATCTGAAAATGCCACATTTGCACACATGCGCGCACACACACACACACACACACACACACACACACACACTTTTAAAAAATCACCTGCATTGAATAGCAACTAGTCACTGACAAAGGGACATTAAATATAGAAATCAGGATCATTCTCAGCTACAGGAATGTCTTTAATAAATGGTCTAGAATTTTAAATTGGCGATAATAAATGTAACTATACTTGAGTCACATAATAAATGAAACTTCTGCTTCATAAAATTACAAAACATGAATTCTTATCCTTTTGGAAAGCACAGGACTTTCTTTTGGAATCCAAAGCATTTCAGCTTAAGTACAGAGCAATCAGCAACTAAAACCAGAACCTATTTGGTAAGCATTGTGAATAGTCTTTGCAGAATTCATGTCTGGCTAACAAAATAGTTGGCATCTTTTTTACCAGGGCCATTTTTTTTGCAGTGGATTCTTTAGACTAAGTATAAGTTGACTAACAGAAGAAGACAATGTTTAACCTAGAAAATGGAGAGAGGCAGAATTCAAAAGAGAGAATAAAGGGCAACTGATGCTAGTTTTCAATCCTCTTATCCATCCTGTTCAGCACTTCACTCTAATTCTCACCCAACATGGATTTCAAGGGTAGTCCTTTTTTTTTTTTTTCCAAGCCAGCATCTTTTCAGGCATGATACTAATATAAAATTGTCCAAAACAGTAAACATAGACCAAACTACTAGCCATTAGTCGTTATGTCTATGTGCACTAAAGACAATCAGTATCTCTTCAGTTTTTAAAGATGCAATCATGGTATTGAAAATAAAGTAAAATTATTTCAATACGGTTTGAGTAATTTTCCAATCGAATATATCCCTTAAATGTATGGTTTAATAAACTTTAATTTGACTCACTGTCAAATGAATTAAAATAAGCTCTATGGGCTCAGGAGAAGTCATCCTGAGTTGAAGTGCTGAACAGAATCAATGGTGCATGTAAGCAAAGGGCCATTACTATTTGTTTGCATCATTCTACAGGGGGGCATTTAAATTCAGAATCAGCCTATATTGAACCTGTCAGTAAAGTTATAGACCTTTTGCAAACGTGGCTTTATAAGAACACAAAAACTGCAATTCTGGAACAGGCCAATGGCCCAGCATGATTTTCACCAAGTTTAACACTGGAATCTTCAAAGAAAGGCAAACCCTTTGGGGGGGAGGGGATTCTTTCTGACAAGAAGTTACTATTTCTTTGGCTGTTGATAATGATAAGGACAATTGACATTTAAATAGAATTTTTCAGTTCACAACAGTTCTTTGTAGTAGATAGTACAAGTAATATTATCCCCATTTTATAGAGAGGAAAACTGAGGCTAAGAGATAGTAAGTTGAACGGAAGCATTGTTGTGGGGCTAATAACCAAGCCCAGGGCCCCTGATGTTACCTTATTTGGTAATTTCATATACCTTTATCACCTTTATGTAGATCACGTAAATTTGGAGTTTGTTCTTGTCTTACTCATTTTTTATAACTGTCAATCTGGAAATTTTCCCTCTTAGATTGTAAAATTCATTAGTTCAGATATTGTGTTTTGCTTTTCTTTCTCTTCTCCACAAAGCACTGCTATAGCTCTGCTTAGCTCATATCTGCTTTGCTCAATAAATCATTTGTTGAATGGTTTGAATGAATGAATGAATGACATGTTCCACAATATTCAGTTAACTTTGGGGTTTTAATTGTAGTATTTGTATTCCTTTAATCTGCTTCTTTTCAAAACATGTAAGCCTTATGACTAGGATAATGAACATAATGGTGCATTATATAACCAGTAGGAATGGGAAATAATCTCCAACTTTGTGAATACCAAAGTAGAATTGAAAAGATTTGGAGAATATGAGAGTTAGGAATTATTTGAAGGCTGCACAACTGAATGAAGAAAAGGATTGTGGTACCCTTAATTGAAATAAAGAAATTTGGAAGAAAGGTAGATTTTAGGGAAAATATAATGAACTCACTTTGGGACATGTTAAGTTTGAGATATCAAAAGAATATCCAATGTGAAGTGTCCAAAAGGCATTTGTTTCCCGGGCATATTCTACACTGATAAAATCAGAGATGCTTCCGTACCAGGTCTAAAATTATATTATAAAGCAGCAGTTACTAAAACCATCTTGTATTGGCTAAGAAATAGACTAGTTGATCAATGGAATAGGTTAGGTTCAAAGGACAAAACAGCCGATAACTTTAATAATATAGTGTTTGACAAACCCAAAGGCCCCAGTTTTTTTGGGATAAGAACACATTATTTGACAAAAATTGCTGGGAAATTTGGAAGTTAGTATGACAGAAACTAGACATTGACCCATACTTAACACCGTACACCAAGATAAGGTCAAAATGGGTTCATGACCTAGGCATAAAGAATGAGATTATAAATAAATTGGAAGAGCATAGGATAGTTTACCTCGCAGACCTGTGGAAGAGGGAGGAATTTATGACCAAAGAAGAACTAGAGATCACTATTGACCACAAAATAGAAAATTTTGATTATATCAAATTGAAAAGTTTTTGTACAAACAAAACAAATGCAGACAAGATTAGAAGGGAAACAATAAACTGGGAAAACATTTTTACACTCAAAGGTTCTGATAAAGGCCTCATTTCCAAAATATGTAGAGAATTGACTCTAATTTATAAGAAATCAAAGCATTCTCCAATTGATAAATGGTCAAAGGATATGGACAGACAATTCTCAGATGAAGAAATTGAAACTATTTATAGACATATGAAAATATGCTCCAAATCATTATTAATCAGAGAAATGCAAATTAAGACAACTCTGAGATACCACTACACACTTGTCAGATTGACTAGAGTGATAGGGAAAGATAATGTGGAATATTGGAGGGGATGTGGGAAAATAGGGACACTGATACATTGTTGGTGGAATTGTGAACACATCCAGCCATTCTGGAGAACAGTTTGGAACTATGCTCAAAAAGTTATCAAACTGTGCATACCCTTTGATCCAGCAGTGTTACTTCTGGGCTTATACCCCAAAGAGATCCTAAAGAAGGGAAAGGGACCTGTATGTGCCAAAATGTTTGTAGCAGCCCTGTTTGTAGTGGTTAGAAGCTGGAAACCGAATGGATGTCCATCAATTGGAGAATGGTTGAGTAAATTGTGGTATATGAATGTTATGGAATATTATTGTTCTGTAAGAAATGATCAGCAGGATGAATACAGAGAGGACTGGCAAGACTTACATGAACTGATGCTAAGTGAAATGAGCAGAACCAGGAGATCATTATATACCTCAACAACAATACTGTTTGAGGATGTATTCTGATGGAAGTGGATCTCTTCGATAAAGAGAGCTAATTCAGTTTCAATTGATCAAGGATGGACAGAATCAGCTACACCCAAAGAAAGAACACTGGGAAATGAATATAAATTACTTGCATTTTTGTTTTTCTTCCCGGGTTATTTATACCTTCTGAATTCAATTCTCCCTGTGCAACAAGAAAACTGTTCGGTTCTGCACACATATATTGTATCTAGGATATACTGTAACCTATTCAACATGTAAAGGACTGCTTGCCATCTGGGGGAGGGGGTGGAGGGAGGGAAGGGAAAAATCGGAACAGAAGTGAGTGCAAGGGATAATGCTGTAAAAAATTACCCTGGCATGGGTTCTGTCAATAAAAAGTTATTTTAAAAAAAAGAGAGAGAGATGCTTCCAACATAATCACTTGAATATTTCCCAAGTTAAATAAATATATATTTATTAAACCTATTATGCTTCAAGCATAGGACGAATGTACAGAACAACAACAATAAATAGGTAAATGAATGAAAAGATATGGAAAGACAGATAGATAGATAGTCAGTCCCCGCTCTCAAGTGGCTCACTGTCTGATGAGGAAAATAACATTCAAACAACCATATACAAACAAGCTATACAGGATAAATTGGATGCAATCAACAGCGAGATCAAACTAGCATCAAGGGAAAGGCTTCTTGTAGAAGGCAGGTCTATAGTAGCCTCTTTAATTTTTTCTCTAGTGGAAGCCACCCAGGTACCTAATTTTCCCCCCAGCCCTTTCTATTGTCTTGCATTAGAACCTCTTCTCTGGCTGTTAAAGTCTTTCCCTTCAAGAGAATGAGACATTAGCAATATAAACACACCAGCTGAAGGGTGTAAATTAAAGCTGGAGCTTCAAACAGCTCCCTTTAAAAACAGATCTGAGTTATGAATTGTGCCTTGAGCCCAACTGTGAATTATTCAACCAGAAGCAGTTATTTGATTGATAAATCAATTTAGAGAAATACGTTAAATGATTAATGATTCTGTCATATCCACTAGGACAGTTGCTAATTGTTTTCAAGGTTCCAATAAGTATAATGGCAATTAATTGCACCTGCTATCATCTGCGTCATGCTTGAAGCTGAAGGAGGAGTTCAACTTTCATTTTTCACTGGTGAAAAGACTTCTATTTATTCTTGGCCATTCTCCACACCTGCCTGATATGGGAGCAAGTCTTTGTGAGAAGGAGGAACTTTTTTCATTAATGACTTTAAATTTAGGCTATTGCAGGCCTCTCTCCAAAGGAAAGAATGGAAGCAAGTGCAGAAGTTTTGCAAGCCAATTGCAGGAGAAAACATCGTACTTACAAATCTAATTTCCATCTAAGTGTGGTATATTGTAGTTCCCTGAGGCAGACCTTGATATCAGAAAAAAGCAATTTCTGGCAGATTGGAAGGGTTATTCCCTTTTGGGTTTCTAACATCAGACAGATCAGAATGGAGGTCCCAGTCTCAGGGGGCCAGCAGCTTCATGAAACAGATGGGACTTGACAGGCTATTTCCAAGAGACGGGGGCTCTGAAGCAGGAAGCCGGAATGGCTGAGTGAGTAATGGGAGGCTCCTGATCTAAACTGGGAGAGCCAGGGACTCTGCGGATGGCAGGTGGAATTTATTCGTGTCAGACTAGGGTTACCAACCATCCTGATAATCATGGGATGGCCTAATGATTCAGAGAGTACCTTTTGAGCACAACTGTATTCAGCTAGCATGTTGTTTAACCCTATTTATACCATTCACTAATAGCAAATGCCATAACAATTATGTGTTTTATTTCATTTCATTTTGTGATTTTTCTATCCCTGAATCTCTTTTAGTGAAAGAATTTTTCCTTTTCTCTTTCTCCTGACCCTAACAACTCTCTATTTCCCTTATAATGGACCTGTGATTTCACTGGCCTAGGGCACACTTTAATGCATTACAGATTGGCACTTACACTGTATTTTAGATTTAGGGAGTTCTCTATGGCACTGAAAAATTAGCTCCCTTGCATGCAATCACACAGCTATCAATCAAGCATATATTAAGCACCCAAAATGTCCCAGGCATTTTACTAAGTGTTAATATTTGTCAAAGATGGGACTTGAATTCCTGATTACAAGGTTTTCCTCATATACTGCCTCTGTTTCCCTTGTATTATAAACTAAAAAATGAAACCACATTTTATAGTCTCTTTTTACTTTGAATACTCTATTAGAGATTACAGGAGAGTTTTCAGTGGTGGGTTCCATGCTTGCATGATCAATCACCCTCAAACAAGTCCTGGAAATATATTGGAATAAAGAGAGAAGACTGAGAAATATGAAAGTGAAAACAAATGTTTGTTAAAAATTCAGCCTTTTTGATCATGTTTCTTATTGCTCCCTCACCTTGATACTGCAATGTGTGAAATTCAACCCTATTTTCCAGGGACTTTTTTTTTTAGAAAAAAAAGAAATACAAGTATTTATTAAGTATATAATGGAAAATATGTTTTCATATTTTTCACATGATTTTACATAGATTATCTCATTTTGATCATTACAATGACCCTATGAGATAAATTCTATTATTCCCTACTTTAGAGATGGAGAAAAGGAGGCTGAAAGAAAAAGGTAAGGACTTGACCAAGATCACAAAGCCAGTGACTGAGGTAGGATTTTAATTCAATTTTCTTAACCCCAAGTTTAACATTCTATATACTGTATAGCCTAAATGCCTCAAATTCTGGTCAAATTTTCAGGAATAGTCACCAGATAGGTATCCCTGAATGACAGAAAGTTCATTAATCAAGAGTATATTAATTTTATGAATCAAAGCACTGTTAAAAGTGGAAGAAATATATGAAGAAGGCCATGGTTCCATTAAATAAATGTACAATTGTATTGCACATTTGTATTCTTATGCTTCCTAAGTAGTTGCCTGTCTCAAACCTTCCCCCCTTCTAATCCATCCTCCTGTTGCCACAGTGATTTTTCTAAAGCACTTATTTGATTATGCCATAAAAAAAACTCCAGTGGTTTCCAATTATCTCTAGGATTAAAAACAAAGTCCTCTACTTGGCATTTAATGCCCCTTTCATTTCCTAAGTATTTCCGATGTTTTTAGTCGTCTTATATTTGACACTACCATTCAATTATACTTACACACTTGTCATCTCTCACAGCACTCCACTTCCTTACACTGTGCCTTTGCAATGTCTATCTTCAGGCCTAAAATATTCTTTTTACTCAGTTTAATTGCTGATTTCACTTGTTTTCTTCAAAACTCAGCCCATACTCCAATTTTTTCCAGAGGCCTTTTGCAGTTATTATCTGCCCATTCCTTCTATTAGTGCTTTCCCTCTAATGTTACCTTTTATTTACAATGAATACTCTTTGTAGGTACATATCAATTTGAATGTTGTCTCTTCCATTAGAATATGAGCTACTTGAGAGCAGTGAATCTAGTTTTTGACCTTTTTTTGTTTCTATAGAGCCTGGCACACAGTAAGAATTTATTTGATGTTTGTTGATTTGATTAGGACTGAAACACAAGCGTTTATTAAACATATAGCTTATAATTTTATAACTATGCTTAACCAATAATCTCATAGCACTTTTCAAACTTTCTGTCTCTTCACAACACCTATTTCAGATGGCAATCTGATAAATACTTATTCTCAGGGTCAATTCAAGGAATCTTGGCTATGAGGAAGAAAATTAAATTTGCTGTCCCAGATTGATTAAAAAATAGAATAAAATGCAATTTAGCATTATAGTTAAATCCCATTTTTACATAATTTTGTTTGAACAGAAAAATTCATGTTATGAAATGAAAGTTACTGACTGGCAAAAAAAGAGCTGAATGATTGCACTGAGCTTTTTATGTAATTTTTATTGAGTTTTTGTGTATCCTAATTCATTAATAAAAGGGAAAGGGATGAAGCACTGCCATGTTTTATCTTCTATCATTACTCAAATGGGACAGAATACTTTTTCCAATGAAATTCTTAGGATAAATTGTTAATTTCCATTTTTCTAAAAAATCCATTTTTATGTAACAGCTGTAGTCCCAACCCATTCCATAAAAATTGGATTTATTGTTCTCAAATATCTAATACCGCTGAAAACGTTTCAGGCATTAATATAAGTTAATATGAGAGATATTTCTTCTCTTATAACTATCTGGTACATTAAGTCTCCCAAGGAGGTAAATGTTTAGCAACATGTAGCCTAACACCATGCCATTGTGTAGGAATCAGAGCTCTAAATGGCTATTTTTTTTCCCTTCTATAGTGACTCCTCCCTGGCCCAAACTAGATTTAGCAGACAAGTCATGAATACTTCTAGAGTTATCTCCCTGAAGCTTATGCAAATGTTTTTCTTTGTTTATGTCTCACTCTCTCTGGCCCAGATTGTCGGCTTTTCCTTTAGGGTGAAAAACTGCTAGAAGACTTAGGAGGGCATCTCAGACTCTATTCTTCCTTTGTAGCCTCAAAAAACTATAAGCAAAATGGACCCCTTTAATAAAGTAAATGTTAGATAAAATATGGCTGGCTAGCAAGACAGCAAATCACAAAATATTAAATCTAAGATGGACCTTGGAGATTCACTTCTACCTCAGGTTTAGGATCACAGGATCTCAATTTGGAAAGAACCTTAAGTGTCACTTAGTTTAATGCTTTCTTTTGATAGATGAGTAACCTAAGTCCTTGAACAAAGGAAGTCATTCACCTAAGGTAAACAACTACAAATACTTCAGTATTTCAGTTCAATTCAATGATGACTTATTGAGATCTTCTGAATTCAGAACACTATGCTAAGCACTTTGTGTCTATGTGTGTGCTTGTGTATACATACATATATATGGGGGAATTATACATATACATAGATGACATACAGACATATTTTATACATACACACACATATATGTATATATAATATATATATGTGTATATATATATACTTATTCTTTATACTTGTTCTTCCATGCACAAAATTCAACTGAAAAGGAAAGGTGTATAAGTACATATATGCATGTGTAAGTAAAAACTAAGGATAACAAATAGATAGACAAATAGATAGATCTTTCTTTTCCCAACAGGATTTCATCTCCTACAATTCATTCATCACTTTAAAAAATGAAGCCCAATTGGAAATATAATTTGAATGTATAATTGAATTTGTCAGTCAATCCTAACTCGTACATGTTAATCAAATAGTATGGATTTAAGTTAAGTTCTTCCTCTGTCCTTCAGTTGTATGAGTGGCCAATCATCCCCTAAAGAACATGTCAGATTCTTTCAGAGAGGTTTACTGATGAGAACTTCATCCTCTTCTTCTTCAAGCATGGAATAATTTTTTCCCAAAGATCAAAATTCATGCTATCAGTCAATTTGAAAGATAGAAAAAAGGCATAATTCAAGTTAAATATTAGAAATGACAAATAAATGAAATATGTTAAGTGGAGTAGAAAAAGAATGTGTAACTAAGCAGCACCAGAACCATATGTCAGATTCATCCTCCTTGGAAGATGTGAAAAAAAGGGCTGAGATTCTTGCAAACTCCAAAGCAACTATCAGTCTCTTTTCATTCCTTTCTCTGATTCAGAGGACTCACTGGGGAGAGCTTACCTGAGCCAGAATTTGACAAGTTAGTGTCTCTGTTTATGTGCTCTATTTATCTTTCCTTTGGTTTTCTTTTTCTCCTCTTCAAGTCTAGGAAAAAGCCATCTAAATTAAGCTGCTCCAAATTAACTGGAGTAAATTATACTTAAACTACAGCAACTTCTACCTGAGGTTTGAGTGATTTAATATATGCAAAAAATGACTCAACTTTAAACACTGATAGATTTGAATTGTCACCTTTCAAATATTCCTAAGTTTTGTGTCACATCCTGTTTTGAAATTCTAAATAGAAACATGTGCCACCTTCAAAATAACATCTTTCTAGTTGTGTGTTTTTATGATACCTATCACCAGTGTTCCTTAGGCACATTGTCCTCCAATTTTTTACTTTGAAGAGAAAGGCAGCTAGAAGTATAGGGAATTCATTTGATCAGTGTATACAACTAGAGGACATCAAGGCAGGTTGGCCCCACCTTTCCAATGATCATAGGAGTTTTCTAGGTTACCTCCAAACCAAGAATGTTCTAATCATGTAGCTAATCTATGGGGGAATGCTAGTTTCGAGTATAATAATTTTTATTTCTCACCTTAGAGAGTTCTTCTACAATTGACAAGGATTCCTAGCATTGCTTTATTCTGAAATTCCAAATTTCATGTTTTATCCTGAAATTCCAAGATTCATGCTTTTTAGATATCTAGTATGACACATTTTGTGTCAGGTAGTGGGTATAGGGGGAAAAATAAAACTATAGAGAAAACACAGCCCTTATCCTCAAGAATTTGTAATGAAGTGATACAGTGGATATGGAATCAGGAAGATCAGAGTTCAAATGCAGTCTGACATTTTACTAGCAATGTGAATTTGGTCACCTCTTTAATATGTTGTCCCTGTTTCCTCATCTGTAAAATGTGGGTAATAATAGCAACTATATGTACAAATATTTTATATGTATTTTCATTTTTATCCTCACAACAACTATAAGAGTAAAATTTTTCATATCACATTTACAGAAAAAAAAAAAAACTGAGACTCAGAAACAGACCGACTTACTCAAGCTCACATACTCCCAAGTAGTGACGATTTCACCAATGTAGTTACTCCTACCAATGTAGATTATAAACTCTTTGTATCTTCTCAGTCTTCAGAATTCTTATCTATATTTTTCTACAAGTCCTTCCTAGATGATCTATCCACGATGTCCAAAATTCTGTTTCTAATTATATTAATATCTCAGACAAGATGAGAAAACAGAAGCATAGTTAGTGGCATATTGACATGTGGTTATATTTTACTTATTAAATAAATATGAAATATTTTATTAATATTTTTTACTTTATTTTCAACTTTCCAAGGAACATTTCAAGAAATGCTGATTTATGATTTGCCAATTATGGTATCTTAATCATTGCTATCATCACCTATGCAAGTGAGGCAAATTTTCCTTAAAAATATTGAATCTATGGCAAGAAACTAGAAACTGAAAGGGTACCCATCAATTGGAGAATGTGAATAAATTATGGTATATTAATATTATGGAATATTATTGTTCTGTAAGAAATGACCAACAGGATGATTTCAGAGAGGCGTG
Source organism: Antechinus flavipes (assembly GCF_016432865.1). Classification (NCBI taxonomy): domain Eukaryota; kingdom Metazoa; phylum Chordata; class Mammalia; order Dasyuromorphia; family Dasyuridae; genus Antechinus; species Antechinus flavipes. The sequence goes on from NC_067401.1 coordinate 306,510,864, forward strand.
GAGAGACTTACATGAACTGATGTTAAGTGAAATGAGCAGAAATCATTGTACACGGCAACAACAAGATTATATGATGATTAAGTCTGACAGACATGGCTGTCTTCAACAATGAAATGATTCAGACTGATTCCAATTGTTCAGTGATGAAAAGAGCCATCTATACCCAAAGAGAGGATTGTAGGAACTGAGTGTGGTTCACAACATAGCATTTTTACTTTTTTTGTTTTGTTTGCTTGCATTTTACTTTTATTCTCTTTTTTTTTCTTGTGCAGCATGATAATTGTATAAATATGTATGCATATATTGGATTTAATATATATTTCTACCATATTTAACATATATTGGACTACTTGCTATTTAGGGGAAGGCGTGGGAGGAAGAAAGGAGATTGGAATATAGGGTTTTGCAAGGGCTAATGTTGAAGAATTGTCCACTGTTGTGAAAATAAAAAGTTTTAATACACACACACACACACACATATACATATAATCTATCTTTGACATTTGATTGCCTCAGGGGACTAAAGCTTTGATTACTGATATAATTTTCTAGTCACTTAGATACTAATAATCAGGACATGAGTTCCTCCTTGAGGCTTCAGAACTCAGATTAGTTACATAAACAATATTGGTAAACTGTGTTGGACTAAAAGAATTCTTTGTCCTAGTTGAACATTCAATCTCTACTCTAAATATTCTTCCCTTGCTATGGCTAACCAAGCCTCCTTTTGCAAACTATTAGATAAATTAGAAATTACTCATTTCATTCCAATTTTGGTCCCAAATTTTGAGGGGAATGGCCTAATTCAGGCCCAGCCTAACACACTAATGAAAATGATTAGAACACAGAGAGAAATGGGTACACAGTAAATATAGAAGGTTGCAGCATTAACTATATGATCTATAAGTTAAAGCCTTGGAATTAGGGTAATATAAGGCATTCGGAAAACTTAGTATCATATAAATGACTACTATTACAATAAAATAAGATGAGGAATTTCAAAAAAGAATCAAAGATCTCTTCAGGAAAATGTATGATCAAAAATATGAGTTGGCAAGAATAAATTATATTGCAAAGAAATCCTTTAACAGGTGAACTCCTAGAACATGGATGAGTTAATCACAAGGAGGGGTCATATTTACATATGCTATTATCAAAATCATTATCAGGTACAGTTTTGAATTACTCAATAAAAATTTTCAAAACAGTTTCTACAATTCATAGTTTGGCTTGGATACTACCATTCTGAAGGCTAGAAGCTGTCTTTTTGAAGAATTCCTTGGATATATCCATACCAGATACCCAAACTTTTCCTGATAAACAGCTACTGTATATTTCCTAAGGCTACAGCACTCTTTTCCTATATCCTTTACCCCAATTCCCTGTGAATTGTGGAGAATTGAGTGTTGCCATAATAACTATTAAAAAGCTACCAGAAAGATAATGATTCAGGAGCCACTGATATATCACATTTTTTTTTTTTCTGGATGGGGATCCTGTATCTAAATGGCACTCTAATCAATATTATGAATGAGAACAAATCAGTCATTCTCATAGATGTTGTATCCATAGAACTCTATCATCTGCACAAGATAATTTACTCCAAACACATGTATTATTGAATCTTTCACTTTCATTTTAATGTCTTGGTGTTAAGTAGATATAAACAATGATTCATCCCCTCTGGGTATGCAAATTGTCTGGTGTATATGGACCCTTGAGCAAAAGTATAACAGTTTACACAGCATTGCTCCATGCTATTATGTTGTTATAATTAAATACATTTGACTGAAATGCTGAATAACTATAAGCAAATACACTACACTAATTTTATGTGTGAGAAAATCACATATATAATGGTCTCTAACTACACTTAAAAATATTTTGATTCCTTATCCACTTCTCCCATCCAGTGATTTAAGAAAACTGAGGCACATTTCTATTCTTTTATGTATAATGGTTATTTCAAAAACAAATAATTAGTATTCTGGGAACAATTTATTTTTGTTAGAATAGAGTGTCAGAGTGAACTTGTATCTTAGACCTGGATAGGTATTTCTTGTTTGTTCTTTGACAAAAAACTTAGGGACCAAGATGACAAAAATGTACCAAGTAGAAATATTAGGAAGTCCAAAAGGAAGACATTTCTTTTTGCAGAAGGATTGTTTTAAAAAGAGAGAGGAAGAAGCTGAATATCAAAACTTTAATTTAAAAAGATTGGGGAATGTCCAGTAATCTATATTAAGACATAATTTATTCATTTCTTTAGCATTTGAAAGAACCAACACAATGCTTGACATAGTGAATAATCAATTAATGATCTCTTCCTCTCTTCCTCTCTCTGCCTTTCTTTCTCTCTCCTCTCTCTCATATCAATGTCATCACTTCCTTTATATATACATATATGAACCTTTCCAAAATTTAGTAGGCAGTCTTTATAAACTATGTAACTCTTTTTTTTTTTAGAATTGCATAATCTAGTGGTTAAATTTATATTTATAAATCCAAACTTTTTCAGACTGATCCTGGGATAATAGGTATACATAGCCCCAGGCCAAGTTTGAAAAAGAGGTCTTTTCAACTGAAAAGGATGTTGCAGAATTTTCACACAAAGAACAAAGCCTTTAAGACTACAGGGTCAACCTCCTCTTTATAATGAGACATAGAAGGAAGATCATAAAATTTTTAAAAAATTACTATTTCAACTGATTTTGCATCAGCAAAACTGCATTTTGTAAGTCATGTATAGTTAGGCTTTTCACTTCCAAAATACTGGGCAACTATCCAGAATTTTAGATTTATTGTATTTCTACAGTATTGTGCTAGTATTTTTGTACTTCTGAAACCCTGTCTTCTATCAGCAATTAATAAAAATGTTATTGGTTTTGATTTGCATCACTGCAGCATATGAACTAAATTACTTTTCATCTGTGGCTTTAAAGTGGAATAAAACTCTTTGTTATAAAGTTTCAGCCTGCCCTGGTATGAACCACTGAACCATGGAATTCAATGAACCAGAGCTAGGCCAGTCAGGGGAGCAGCTTCCTTCTGATGCCAGTTTATGTGACATCAATTGGACAGTTTACCTTTCTAGAAAGCAACAGACTTTAATCCATTATATGCATGTTAGACAATGATGGATAATTTTCCAATAAAACAACCAGTCAACCAACCTGTAAGGAATAGAGTGCAGTACCCCATTTTTTCTACTGGCATAGGTCCTGCCTATACTTCAGAGCTGCCACCCTTTAGTTAAAAGGGGAGATAACTCCTCTTAGCAAAGGCCACGTGATTAGTGTTGGCCTTAGTCACTGCCTTTCCTTTTCTCTACAGTGGCCTCTGTTCCTATCCCATCCATCGTAGTCTTGAGCACAAATGAGATTTGAATGTACAACTAAACTTTATCATAAAGAAATTTGGATTTACAAAATATATGCAATAAAAGGCCTGGCTTGATAGAGAGCACAAATCTGTAAACCAGCATTTATTGTGCTATGTTCAAGCACTATATTAAATATTGAGGATACAAAAAAAAAAAAAAAAGAAAAAGAAGAAGTCCCTTCTCTCAAGGGGAGCCGTCATTTATGCAAATTTTTTTTTCCAAATTCATCCATTATTGACTACTGGCTCCCAACTAAGACTCTAATAAATCTTTCTCTCCTCAAGAACAGAATTCCATGCCTTGAATCCTCATTCTCAAAAGATAATTGTGCTTCCTACTTTGCTAAAATTGAAAGCCTTCTTCACTTGTCTCAATCTTTCTTTGTTGCAACCTATCCTCTCCTTAATCCCACCAGTTTGAGAGGTTGAAGTAGAGTTTCTCTTTGCCATCATTTGTAACAAGGTGTCCTTGACCCCAATTCCTCTCATCTCCTCAGTTACCTTATTCAATCGATCATTCTCACACTTATTTTCATTCTCTTTCTTTCTGTTGACTCCTTTATCTCTCTCAACCTACAGACTTTTACAGGTTACACTATAATAAAAAGAAACAAAAACTTGACTTGAACTTCCTAGCCCCTTCAACTATTGTTATTTTTCTCCTTCCTTTTACTATCAAACTTCTGAAAAGAGTAATTTAAACTCAGAGCTTTTTCTTCTACTAACTTATTTTATTATGCATTGCAATCTGGCTTCCATTTCCACTGCTCTATACAAGGTCAATAATAGTCACCTACTTAAAGCTAAGTTCAATTACTTTCTACTTTTCATCCCCATTTAATTCTTTTTATCTTTTTATACTATTTACTTCCCCCCCTCCTTTCTTAATATTTTCTGTTGTATTGCATTCAGAAACTTTGTTCTTTCCTGCTCTCTTTCCTATCTCTCTGATGACTCATTTTCAGTTTCCTTCACTTGGTTCATTTATGGTTCATCATTTCTTCTTTTTGACCATAAGTGAGACCCTTCATGGTTTTCTTCTCACAATACTGTCCCTTGAGTGATCTCACTGAATAGTAGTGCTTTATTTTTCACCTCTATATATGACCCTTACCTTTCTCCACAGTTCCATTCTTGGAATTCTAACTGCCTTTTATACATCTCCACCTAGAGGTACAACTGATACTTCCAATTAAAAGTCACAAATGAACATATCATCTTTCCCAAGTTTTCCCTTTCCTCTAACTTATTTGTTTCTTTTTTAACCAACTCCATTGTAGACTAAGCCTGAAGTCAGAGAATAATCTCTAATTTTCCCACATTCTTATTCTCACTTCTATGTAATTCCCAAATCTTGACATTTCTGTTTCCAAAATATATCTCTTGTCCATCTCCTTTTAATAATCAATTTTGTCCAAGCTCTAATCACATATTGAAACTATTTCGACAGCCTCCTAACTAGACTTCTAGCTCTGAACTCTTGCTTCTCTCAACCATTCTTCATACCACTGATTACATAGTCTTTCTAAATATTGTGGAAGATGGAATTATATATAGGCGGAACAGCAAATAGCTAAGCACAGGGGAGAATATATATAATAAACCTGATAAAGTAGTTTGAAACAAATTGGGAAAAGTTTTAAATGCAAAACAGAGGAGTTTGTATTTGATCCTAGAGTCAATAGGGAAGCATTGGAGCTTGTTGAATAGGGAAGGGACATAATCAGATTTGTGTTGTTGGCAACTATGTAAGAGTGGTTTAGAGGAGGGCGAGAATTGAGGCAAGTAGGCAAATTATATAGGCATAACAGTAAGCCAAAAGTGATGAGGAACTGAATCAGAATTATAAACTGAAGAAACTGGGAACAGTATAAGAGACTGAAGAAATGGGAACAAATACAAAACATGTTGTGGAGGTAGAATGGATAAAACTTGACTGATTAGAAACTGAAGGCTGGGGTTATTTCTAGTTGGAAAATCTGGGTGGCATAGAGAAATGCTCTTGTAACGGACAGAAACAAGAGTTATAACGAAGGATTATGGTAAACATAATGAGTTTTGTTTTAGGCTTTTTGAGTTTGAAAAGCTACCAAACAAGCTTTCCTGTTTAAACCCTCTACCATCTGGCCTCAGGTCTCATCATTCAATTGAAATAATGAATTGAAACTTCTCTAAAGTTAGAAATTATCTCTCCAATGGCCTGTTCTCAATCCTGATCCTTTTTGATCTCTGGCAAACTATTTCTGTTGATCATTATTGCTCTCTAAATATTCTCTCCTCTCTAGGTTTTTGATCTTGCCTAGTTTTCCTCTTCCTTATTTTCCCATTTCTTTGTAATTTCCTTGTTAGATTTTTTCAACCAGACCATATCTACTGACATAAGTAGCAAAACTTGGGAATAAAACACATATTCTGACTGTTAGTCTATTCCTCTTTCCTCTACATTGCATTACATGCCTTTATTCAGGAAGCCAAAGGATGTGTAAACTAGCCCAGGTGCCTCCCCCCCATAAGTATTAACTGGTTCTAAACATTAGCAAGATTTACTTTGGCTTCACATCCCAACTAACCATTCACTCAGGCAGTTCCCATCTCCCATCAACACCAAATTGTTCCTGCCCACCTGAAGCAACAAGTCTTCCAAAACCTAGGCCCTTGGTCCTGGTAAAATTAACCCACTCATTTTGGAGCTTCTACTGGCAGGCTTACATAATTGATTGGTAACTAAATGTACACAAACTTGTCCACTTAATCCATTATATTGGCTGTTCCCCAACACCAGACATACTTCTGCTTTATATCACCTCCTTATTTCCCAGCTTCCCACTCAAGTCACTTTCATCTATCTGCCACCATAAAGAATCCTCCTCTGCTTAGATTCTCACTTTCTACATTTTGAGAAGAAAATACTTTCAGCGATCACCACTTCCCCTCATATAATATAAATTCCTTAAAGCTCTCCTTCCCTTTCTTCTTCTCTATCATTCTTTTTCTTCCCTCTCTCCCTTCCCTTTTCTCTTTTTTACTCCCTTTCCTTTTCCCTCCCTCTGAAATTTATACAGTGTCTAAAGGATAATAAGTGCCTATTTTTTTCCATGTGTTCAAAGTAGCTGAGTTGAACAATTCATGGTTGGCCAGCTAAACCCAGCTTTTTTATAACCGTAGTCACCAATGTAAAGTTGGAAAAATATGCAACCAGATGTCTACATAATGCCTAAAATTTCTGAGATGAGAAATGCTGTATGAATTTAAAGCCAAGCTCTTTAAAACTTTAAGTCCAAGCAGTGTTCTGACTTAAATGCTAGAAATAGAACCAACAGGGGAATTAGAATTTTCCTTAGTGGGCTAATCACACAGACCACATTTGCTTCCCATTTCAGAATGTGAGGGTTAGTTGGTATTTTATTCTGGTGTCAAGCCAAATATATGTTTGTACTCCAGTGGGAACTGCCACAAGTTTTCAAAATGGCATTTTTCTACTTGGTAGTTTTAAGAAAGTATTTCTTTGCACATTGATCTGTTCACTTTCCCCCAACATGTGAAGTACAATATAACTAATGCTATTTGATTATTGCTGCTATGGTCCTTCATCTGAAATCGAGCAATCAGGAACACAAATCCTGCTGAGGAGGAAAGGGATCATTGCCTCCATGGACTCCAGGGATCACTTGCAGAATTGTCCTTGTTAAAGTGTAGATTCAGGCTTACATTTTAATTTTGAAGTCAGGCAAAAAGTTAGCAACTATAGCACTTTTTGGAGTATGGGATCATTTCTCTGCTGATATGGTGGAGTGTGACCATTTGCAGCACTTGGACTACCAATGAAGAAAACAGCAGTGGACAACTATGCTAGATTGGAAAGAACCTTTTGTTAGGTCACACGGTAATTGGATAACTTATCTTAGATGACAGGCCAGCTTCTTACTGATGCCTCCAGCTCAGTTAACTGACCTCTGCACTCTCTATGACTTTCATTTTTTTACATCACAAAATTTACCAGCATCTGCCACAAACTCATGTAGAGTAACATCCAGTAGTGATAGCAAGAGGCTTAGGGAATCCACACATCATTAACAAATTACCATTATTTAAATCACATCTCCCCTAGAAAGAACAGCAATAAAGCAAAATTGAAATGAGAGACTGAACCTGAGTGAAAAGAAAATACTGTAAATAACAACATAAAATAAATAGAAAACCATTTCAACTTCTAATGCACCATCTGGGAACTCCTAACTCAAATATTGAATTTCGTTTTTTAAACAAGGAGCACTAAATACAGTGGAATAATTTTGCTATCTTCTTTCATATAATCTTGTCACTGTGTAGTAAGTCTACATAGTTTTGAAATGAAAAATAGTTCACAGAAGAGAGGATTTAAGGAAGCCTTCATAGAAGCCTTCCAATATATGGGGACTTATTATATAAAAAAAAGAGGTAGTTAAAAAAAAAAGAGATTAGGCTTGGTCTCTTTGGCAAGGAAAACCTATAGGCAACAATTGCAGAGAGGATGATTTCAGTTACATATATTTAAAGAGGAATGGGGCCCCCTCCAGATACAAGGGGCTTCTCATCAATGAAAATCTTGGAGTGTATCTGAATAACCGGAGGCTATAGTATGGGATTCCAGTTTACATAATTTCAAAGGTCTCTTCCAAAGCTGAGATGCCACAATTCTTTGACTACATTTATCTTGTGAACATAAGATGTCTTAAAGGGCACTGTTAGAAAATATGGTCTTTGGTTGTTGAATGTTGTCCTTCCTATTTAAAGGGAACCAAAATGACGTCACTGTGCCAAGCTCAATGTGGAGTGTGTTTCCTGCTGTGGCTAATCAGATCAATAGGAGCTCAGAAAGCTCTACTACAGGTCAGACACAAATAGTCCATATGAACATTTGAACTGGAAATATCTATAAATTTTGTACATATTGCGTTTTTTTTAACTACTACAATTCTGCTTTGCTTATAGAAAATACCATGAGAAAATAACCAAAGGCCTCGATTTGTGGCACATACTACAAACTCAGTTTTTTTTTTTTAATTTATATGTTTTTGTATGCTAAAACACATTTAAACTATGAAGTATTTTTAGTAGCTATAATCATCATTGTCATCAAAGGAGAAGGACAGAGAGGAATAGGACCACCATGAGCATTTAGGAAAGGAAGTGATTTCTGCTTCTTTTCCTTTCAATTCCAGGCAAATCTCTCAAGCTCTAAGTTACAGAGATGCTGACCATCATTAACAGAGGAAATTCCACACTACCAGTTTTCTACATGACATGAAATCACAATTGTATTTTTAAATACATTATAAGTGATCTTTCTAGAGTACTCTAAGGTTTAGAAGATGCTTTTTACTTATTGTATAATTTGATTTTCAGATAAACTCTGAAAGGACGATTGTTCAAGTATTGTTATCCCCATTTTACATATGAGGAAACAGTCTCGGGGGAGTTAAGTGACTTAAATAAGGCTAAACAGCTAATAGACAACACAATGGAGACTCATCCCCATAACTTCTGATCAATTGTTCTTTCAACTACATTCTGTAAATAGCAGGGATTAATGATTATTTCCGATGAAGCAGTAAAGATGCCAGTGAACACAGAATGCTCAATCCAATTCTGATTTTGTTCTCTCTTTACTCACTGAGAAAAGAGTTTCCTTCTTGACCAATTTTCTTTCTTCAAGAGCATTGAGGAGGAACACTGAATCAACACAAAAGGAACAAAATAAATAAGACCATAAAAAAGTAGAAAAACATGAATTTTATTTCCTTTGAAGGAAGAAGTAAAAATCTATTTCTACATCCTAAGGCAATAAGAGGAGACTTCAAAAATAAAACACAATGATCTATGTGATCATGGGCACCCCAAGCCCCATTTTCCTCCTCTATAAAAATGTGTTAAGAGTAGAGGATACTGAGATCTCTTCTATTTATAGATCTATGATGCTCTGATCCTACTATTGTATGCTAATATTTATAAAGTGCTTAGCACAGAGCCTAAAACAAAAATAGGTGCTTTAAAATGTTTTTTCTCCCTTCTATAAGCCTATTACTAATCATTTGAAAACATTTAGCAAAACATAGCATTGAATGTCTGTGATGAATGCTAGGTATTAGTAGCATTTTAATTTTTTTCTCAAAATTTCCTCATTTTTTACTTCTATTATCATGTGTAGGCTCTTATTATATGGCCCATTGTAATGATTTACTAATTGGTGATCCCACCTTAAGTTTTATTCTTTTAAACTGTCCTACATGCTGTTACCAGATGACCTAAATAGCTGCAATGTTCATGACACCTCTCTGCTCAAATATCTTTAATGACTTCACACTGATTATAGAAAACATTGCAAATACTTTAGTTTGATAGTTGTGCCAAACATGCTATCCTTATCTGTGTGAAAGATCATTTACTCAGTGAGCCCAATATGTACTGGAACTTAGACTTAAGATCTTTGGGCCAGATCCCTTGAAAGGAGCATAAGCTGCCAAAATTTGTGGCTGTCCAGTTTTCTGGGGAAAAAAATTAAACATCTAGGAGTATTTCCTATGCTAGAGAAGAAGAAACATTTATTTTGAGAATGATTATTGAAAGTGTTTATAATTTTTTTCTTTGTCTTGTTTTTCTGTTCTAAGAGAAAACTTTTGCTTGTTCCATATTACTACTTGCCTTCTATTGATATGGTATCTAGATTGGAATTAATTGAGAGATTCCCAATTTCACATTGTGGGGTATTAGAAGGGGAAATGTTCAGGAAGTATTTTACTTCCAGAAAAAAAAAAGCCAAAAACCAGAACCCAGGAGTGTGAGGGTCATAGTGCTAACTGAAAATACACAGATTACCAGTTCCAGGATTTGACTAATATATCCATCTTTTAAATAAACTGGAAGTCCAGAAGTCTAAGAAGAGGAATCTGGTTGAAGGACTCAGCTTTGAAAAGAAAATCAGGTATTGAGAGTAGGATTGTATTGTTTTGTGCTTTCTAGATCTCCAAGTTGAGGTGCCAAAATGTACTATCAGGACTAGCTCTCTGGAGAATCTCAATATCAGCCCTAGTCCTTGGTCTTAGTATAAGAGTGATGAAGCAGGGACCCATGAGGATAGTCAAAACATGGAGTCTCTTTATTTCAAATTCTCTCACCCTTATATACCCTAATACACTTACATAATCAAAGCAACACTGTGTATGTGATAACTATATACTGTGCAGGTGGTACTGCCCTTAGTATCACTCTACTTCAACTACAACACAGGTCGTCACCGCCTCCTGACTTCTCACTTGTGGGGGTGACTCTTTTTCCTTTATTTGGTCAGATTTTGAGTTCTAATTTTCCCTACCTCCTTTCCCTCTCCTCTCTCTAAGACAGAAGCAATTTGATATAATTTATATATGTACAATCATATTAAGCATATTTCCATATTAGTCATGTTGTGAACAAAGAATGAGAACAAAAAGGGAAAATTATAAAAAATAAAAAACAAATTTAAAAAAATGAAAATAGTATGCTTTGACCTGCATGAAGGCTGGGAAGAGCTAAGTTTATTTACTTTCTTACAGCACAATGGTGCTGTTACTATGTACAATGTCCTGGTTCTGCTCACTTCACCCAGCATCAGTTTATATAAGTTTTTCCACATTTTTTCTGAAATCTACCTGCTCATCACTTCTTATAGCACAATAGTATTCTATTATATTCATATATCAAAACTTGCTCAGCCGTTCCCCAACTAATGAGCATCCTTTACCAAGTCCTTGACACTAAAAAAAGTTCTGATCTAAATATTTTTGTACATTTCTATTTTTATTATCTCTTTGGGATACAGATCTAGTAGTGATATAACTGGATCAAAGGGTATATAGGTCTACCACAGCATCCATCGAGCCATCTAGCTGCATTTATCTCCTTCAATTCGTTATTTTAATCAATTTATATGAAATTTTTCTTAACCAACAATTATGTATGCCTTCACTGAACTTTATAACCCTCATTATCTTTAATACTCATGATACATTTATTATATACTTAGTTTTAAAAATGTATAAATTCCAAGCCAAATTGGATTTTTCAAAAGGATTAGAATTATGTCTTCCATAATTTCTTTCCTCAGTATCTAGGACAATATATGGCAGATTCTAAGAAAGTATGGATTATTAAAACTGCTATTGGTGATATTAAGATCCATTGGAAAAAATCAAGTGACTACAAAGAAAGTCTCAATGGCACAATCTAATTGCTTCTATAATAATATGATGTAATATTAATAAAAATAATTCATTTACATAGAACTGTCTTGCTAGGTCTATAGTACATTTTATTATCATACATTTATTTAAATATTATTAAAGCAGATAGGTAACACCAGAGTGCCAAGCCTGGACTCAAGAATATATCAATTCAAATCCAGACTCAGACAGTTACTAGCTGTGTAGTCTGGGCAAGTATCTGTTTGCCCAAGTTTCCTCAACTATAAAATGGGGAAGTTAATAGCCTTCACCTCCTATAGTTGTTGTGGGAATTAAATGAGATAATAATTGTAAAGTACTTTATACAGTATCTAGCACATAGTAAGTGCTATATAAACATTATATATCATTATGATGATAAAAATGATATCATATCCAATTAAATGGATAAGGAAACTAAAGCTCAGAAACCTTGCAATTTTCCCAAAGTCACACAGCTAACAAGTGATATAACTTGTATATGATATAACTAATGATATAACTAGTATCTGTGGTCCTCTGATTAGGAATAGTGTATTCTTTCCTTTATACCAGTGACTCTCAAATTGTGGTTCTGATATCCTTATGGATCCCAAGACTCTGTCAGTGGGACCACAAAGTCAAAGTTCTTTTCATCATAATGTGTTATTGTTGTTCAATCATGTCTGACTCTTCATGACCCCATATTGGGGTTTTCTTGGCAAAGACAGTAGAATGTTGGCCATTTTCTTCTCTTGTTCATTTTTTTTAAGAGTCACACAGCTAATATGAGTAGGTGAGTCTTCCTGATTCCAAGCCCAGCGCTCCATCCACTGAGACACCTCTGCTAATTCATCATCATACTCAAGATGCTTTCATTTCCAATACAGTAAATATTTATTGGTAAAAGCCATATAAACAAAAACATTTTACAAGATCCTTAAAAGTTTAAGAATATGAAGACATCCTGAAACCAAAAAGTTTGAGTACTACAACTCTATACCACATTACCCTAAATATGGCCAATTTTAATTTTCTCAGTATAGAAACAGGATTTCATATTTTTACATGAAAAAAATGCATATGTCTCATTCTCCAATCTAATCAGTGCAATAGTTGCATAATGCAGTTACATTTGCAAATGAAATGGGAAAAATTTATCATCATACAAGGACTGCAGTGTTTTCTTTTATTGCAGTTTATGAGAAAACAGACTCATGAGATTTATATCCTATTTATGCAAGAGTATAGGAGGAAAAAACAAAAAAAAATTATTGCACATGAGAGAAAAATATCCCATTCAAGCTGAAAATAGTTCAAATTCCCAAGCAAAATGAAAATAAAATGTGATTCCTTTGTAATAGTGCTTGGAAATATCCTAAAATATAGCTGTGTGAACATATTTCAGAGGGCATAATTCAGGACAAAACTGCAAAGAGGTTATTAGAAGTGAATAGAAAAGATGATTATAAAAGTGCAGAAGAACTATACCAAAATATGAACTGCGGATAATATATACTTGCTACAGAAACTGGACAACTGTGTAAACTCAAGGATTATACAGTGCATTAAATTAAAGAACTGTGGCAAGAGAGTAAAGCCAAAAAGTAAACAGAACTGCAAAATAAAACCTTTCAGCTACCTATTCTCTTCTTTCTATGATTTAAGCGGGGCTCTTGGGCAGGATAACAAACTGAACAATGTGAATGAGGCACCCAAGATAACACAGTGGATAGAGCGCCAGGCCTGGAATTAGAACATGTATCTTCCTGAGTTCAAATCTGACTTCAGACACTTAATAACTGTGTGACCATGGGCAAGACACTTAACCCTGTTTGCCTCAGTTTGGCATTTTTTAATTATCTGGAGAAGCAAATAGCAAATCATTATCTTTGCCAAAACAAACAAACAAACAAACAAAAATAAAGTCATAAAAAACGAGGTCAACTGAAACAACAGAACAACAACAAAAAACACAGTGAGCAACATGGTATTGCTTTACTATCAAAAAAAGGGAGACCATTTTCCCAATCTTGTAGATTCCTCCCTTCTGAACTATGTAAAGAAAAATTCCTTTATTGTCACTGACTTATACTTATCAATAGGAAATAGAAACAAAAAATTTAGAACTAGAAAAGAACTTAAAAGTTATCTAGTTTAATCTTACCTTACCTAACTCTTTCCTCTATTAATAGATAAGAAACTGACACTATATGAGGGAAAACTAATTTGTCAAAGGTCAAATAACTAACTAGTAGTAAAGACTTTAAGTCACAAAAACCTTTATTCAAATAAAATCAATATATCCTAAATTCTACTGTTCTTTCCATTATACCATATTGAATGTTATTGTTTTGATTTCCATTTTAATTTTGGCAATAATATATCTTCCTTTAGACATGCTGGTACTTCACAAAGCTGGCTACATACATAAGATAATTGAATAATATTTAGCTATTTCCTTTACCTTTTCCCATTCTAAAAAATGAGTCAAATATTGTATATCTGAATGTTTCATCATATACGTGTGTGTGTGTGTACATATATATATATATATATATATATATGTATATGAATCCTAATATATATATATGACTCCTACTAAACAATAGTTCTATGTTAGGTATTAAGAGGTATTTAAAAGATCATTGAGAAAACTGGATGCTTACATTCTAGTGTAGGATAAATGTACATACATGAACTCTGAGATTCAGAGTGGGAATGAAACTTTTTTACTGGCATGTAGTAAAACTTTAATAAATCCTTGTTGATTGATGGAATGATTGATCTCATAGTTTGATCTCCTCATTTTATACATAAAGAAACTGATGTCCAGATAGGAAAGTGAATTTCAAAAAACCATAAAGAAAGTAAAAAACAGATTTTAGATATGTAGTCACATTTTCTGATTCTAAATGCACTATTCTTATCATGAGAATAAGTTTCTGCTCAAGGCAAAAAAAGAAGAAAGACTATAATTAAGTCTTTAAATAAGTGAGATAGACAATAAATATTATGGGAGATAACACAGGGTTGCATAGATGATTCACTGGAAAGAGCAATGAATTGTAAGTCAAGAAATTTAGTACAAGCTCAACCACAAACTTATCATAGCATTTTTTCATAATCATAAACTTCTCTGAGCCTGAATTTTCCTCATCTATAAAATGAGACGTTTGGGCTATAATTTGGGGGTTCTCAACATAGTGTCTAATTTTTTTCTGCTGAGAAAAGGTCCATATATTTACCAGATTGCTAGAGTGGAATCTAACACACAAAGAAAGATTAAGATCCTCTGGCAGGTGATCTTTTAGGTTTCTTCTAGGTCTAAGATTTTTATAAGATCATTATAAACTGAATTCATAGGGAGATATCCTTGTGATTAAAATAATCTTAGCATTGTATCTTGAAGAATAGGTAAAATTCAGGTGACTGGAGGGAAGGGGGAAAGCCTTCCAAGTTGAGTATAGGGGGGAAGAAATACTTAAATCAGGAATTTGCAAGGCATTTAGGGTAAGACAGTAAATTGATTTGGTAGATTTTGTTTTTTTTCCCCTCATATACTGAAGTATTGAGAGCTGTGTCAATATTTTCAATTCAATTCAATAAATATTTATTAAATGCCTACTATGGATCTGGTATTATACTGAGTCCTGAGATATAAATAATAAGAATGGCAGTCTCTGCAGGCAGAGAGTTTACAATACATAAAAGGAAGCTAAAAAGTTGTGGTAGGGATCCACAAGGAGACAGGGCCATGATCTGGCACAGGAGCGTGATATTCCCTGGAAGCAAAACCAAGTAGAGCAGTTAAAGGAAAATGAGGAATTATCTGAAAACTTATAAACCCTCTGGAATGGAAGATTTTATTATTCTGCCCTGTGGCCCTCCAATCATAAGAAAGAGAGGCAAATGAGGGAGCTAAAAAAAAAAAAAAAAAAGTGTTGAGTACCAGAAGTGGAGTCAATCTGCATGAGATTTCAGTTGATAATCTAAAGGGGGAAAAATGATATCCCCTAGAGTCAAAACCAAGCAGAGTGACTTATTGAAAATCAAGAGAGCATGAGAAAGGAAATGTTTATAATATATTAATATCTAATAAAGAGAAAACAATTACCAAACATGAGAGGGGGAAAAAATGTTCAGTGATCACTTCTCTTGTCTTCCTATCTTAATGATCCTTCTCTCTCAGGTGAACTTTTTTTTTTCTTTTCAGATTGAAATTAATCTTTTATTATTATCATTATTGTTATCTAAGTTATTCTCTCTTTTGAGATGGAGTTTTAATTTTATGACTTTATCAATTCAATGTAATAAGTATTTTTTAAGGTCTATAGTATAAACCTAGTAAGATAAGTCTTCTTGACTACAGGCTACTGTGCCATTTAGCTGCTGTGTGAGTGTGTATATACACACATACATATATATGTATGTGTATATACACACATATAAGTCTACATACACACATATACATATATATACATATCTTATATATAAGTAGTTGTTTGTACGTTCCCTAATAAGGATTAGATATGAGCTCATTTAAGTCAAGTATCATGTTTTTCTTTGTATCCCCAGATTTAGCACAGTTCCTGGTGTATATCTTCAGCACTTAAGGGATGTTCAATGTTGTTGATAGCAATGGTGGTGGTTGAGATGATGATGATGCAAATGATGAAAATTTAAAAACATAAGATTAAATTCAGATTCAACTGAAGTGGATTTAGACATTTTTTAATCTGTCTCTAAAAGTTTTAGTGTTATTAAAAGTGTGAGTAAATGCACAAATGTATAGAAAAGGCAGCACCTCCGGAGAGTAGGGGAAAAAAAATTCTTATTCCCATCTATAGTCCACATACATAACAGCAGCCAAGCAATGACTTGACTCAAATAGCTTGATGCATTCTTAGTTAAAGCTATACAAAATATTAAACAATGATAGCTTCCTTTTTCAGACTGTATCAGCCAATCCAGATTAGCAAGAAAAAGACCATGATATGTCATTTTGTCACAGTTAAAAATAAACATGTAGAGCTCAGCACATCATACAGTTTGTCAAATCCATCTAATTGAGTTAAAGAAGCCAAACCACAGATCAACTCCCGATGGTATAATAGTGACATAATAAGTTACAATAGACACAAGCACAGATTACAGAGAAAGTAAATGCTAGGTAATTGTGATTTACAGGGCTATAAATACATCAAAGGAATCTGGTAACAATAAAATAAACCACAGCTTTGAAGCTTGAATGGTTTATGAAAGGACTAGAAGCTGGAACAACTTTATAATTGTATTACCTAAAGGTATTTTGCACCAAAAACTATATATCCTATAGTAGTGATCATATACCTAATTTCACCTCCTCTATCACTAAAGACTTTAGCATTGAACTTCAGGCAGAATGACCAACAATATTAGCCATATTAAATATATTATCACAGACGTAGCTATTTGTGCAATATTTGGGGAAAACCTACAGTTTATAAAATTGATCACATACAAAAAATCAAGGTAAATAAGAAACAGAAATTGAAATATCAAACATCTCAATTTTCAAAAAAGGGAAGGTTATTTTTTTCAAAACATAATCCAATGAACTTAACATCAATCCAGGGCTGAATTATACAATATCTTACAAAAAAAGATGGTTTGCCAGCATTTAGAGAGTAAAATAATAATTATAGTAACCAAATGATGTCAATGATTGTTGCTCGAGGTGAGCTAAATAATATCTAAGTTCCTCTTCAACTTTGGGATTTTGTCATTATCAAAATGAAGAGGTCACAAATAATATGAAAATAATTTCCACTATATCTATTAAAGAGTAAAAAAAAATTCCAAGTAATTCTAAACATCAGTCTTCTCTTAGAAGACTATACACATAGTCCTATTAAATTCAAGTACAGTCAAATCCCCACACAGTACTTATAATACCAGCTATTATGACATTACTCAATTACCACCACCATCTCTTGAAATATGTGAATTCCACTTATGTTTATTGAATTGAGTTTAGCATTTTTATTTTCATCTTACAAACTCTTCTACTATGTGCAGAGTAGTTGGGTGAACACTGCCTAGCAAAGTTATACCTTTTTAAAACTGAAGCAGTCAACTCAGCACTGTTATTGCGTCTTCATCAGTGAAGGGAAGTCATAAGGAGACTCCCTTGATCAATATATATTGGTACCATCTCTGCTACTCATTTTCTTAGAAGTTAAAGGACTTTTCTCTAGTGATAGTAAGAATTGAAACTTGAACATGGGTTTTCCTGACTTTGAGAACAGGTTGCTGTCCATTGTGCTGCATTATTACTATCATCATTAGACATTTAAAAAATATAGTATCTTTTAGAACCATTAAAGAAAGCACGGGCATAGTAGTAGAAAAAATTAAATTTAAATCCTGACCCTATTACAAAGTTCCATAACCTTATACTAAAAATTGAGCTTTCTGGGCCTGTTTTCTCATTTGCACAATGAAAGGATTGCACTAGAAGAAAAAAGCCAGGATTGCATAGTGCAAAGAATTCTAGAATTTAAATCAGGAAGTTCTTAGTTCAAATGTTACTTAGTTGTATAACCTTTGTCAAGTCACTCAACCTGTTTGTATGATGGAGAACTTCAGAAGGCTTACATTGGATAAAGGAGTTCCTGATGATGAGTGAAAAATAAATCCTTGTGAAAAAAAACAAAAAAAAAAACTTTTTCATATATTTAATTCTGGAATGGACCTTAGATGTTCTCTATATCAACCCAACCCAAAGCCAATATGGAATCTGAGATCTAGATTAGTTTAAGTAACCTGCCAGGTATCACACAGCTGCTAAATGTCAGAGATTCCGAATTGGACCATTAAAGGTTCTATCCTGTTGCTCACAGGACAATGGAATCTCTAAGTACAGGAGCTTCCTCCAAGTATAATGGAAGTTCTTCCTACCAACTTTACCACTTAAAGCATTGAAACACTCCCATGTTCTCAAGATTTTTATTTATTGTCAATTAAAACTGCTAAATTTTATGTCAGCCATAAATAGAGACCCAAGTTTAAGATTATAATTTAGCTTTGTTTTACAACCAATGTATTCAAATATATTTAAGAAAAGTTCAATTTCAGCTTTTTATGTAAAACTTTCTCTAAACTTCTTCAATCTTCATTCTCTCACTCCTTTGGCACTCACAGCAAGACTCTATTTAGCACTTATTTATTCTCTCTTCCCTTTATATTTCTAACTGATCTTAATTATCCTACTAAATTCTACTCTGATCCCTTGCTGAGACACAGAGATGACTGGGCTTTTCTATTTGGATTTCACATTACTCACAATCACATAATTTACATTTCAGACAGCCAAACTACATAACATTTCATTTTTTATTTCCTTGACTTTGACCAGGCCTGAACTGCTCTTTCTCCTCACCTTTATTTCTTGAAATCTTTAAGTTCCTCCAAGGTTAAGTTCAAATGTCACCTCCTAAAGAAGACCTTCCAAGATTGTTCCCAATTGCTAACTCTCTCCCCCATCCACAAAATTATTTTATATTTACATATTATATATTTTTTCATTTACTTATCTGTATGCCTTGTTCGCCCAGTGAGATACAAATTTCGTAAGGATAAAAATTATTTCATATTGACCTTTTGGATTTATGCCTTGCATAAAGTTTAGAACATAGTAGACATTGAATAAGTATTTGTAGTTGTTGTTGTTATAGAAAGTTTTTCATATCCTCAAAATATGCAATTCATGGCCATAGCAACTCTTGAAACTGCCTCTTCAGAAATGGAAGAGTTTTGAATCAATTCAGGGAATACAATATATGAAATTGCAGACTTATAGAGCAAAGCTTCTTAAACTGTGGGTTGTGCCCCCACAGTTGTGTATTTGTGTGTTTGTGTGTTCAAAATTATGACTTCTTCTCAGTAAATGTTTATTTGTATATCTATTTTACATATGTATATATCACAGGTTGCATAAAAATTTCTTGGGTGAAAAGGGTCCCAAATGGAAAAAGTTTAAGAAGCTGTGATTAAGAGGACCTTAGATATTCTCTATATCAACCCAACCCAAAGCCAATATGGAATCTGAGATCTAGATTAGTTTAAGTAACCTGCCAGGTATCACACAGCTGCTAAATGGTGGAGATTCCGAATTGGACCATTAAAGGTTCTATCCTGTTGCTCACAGGACAATGGAATCTCTAAGTACAGGAGCTTTAATTTGATTCTCCCAGCTCAGTTTTGATCTCATTTAGGACAAAGATTAACTATTTCTTTTTTGAATCCCTCAAATGTCTAAATGCTAGCCAATTGTTGAATTTCTCATCAAAATCTTTTTTGCCAGATCATGTAGGAATAAAATTGTGAAAAGCAAAAAATTGTAGCTAAGTATCATATTCAATCCCATTTTTATATCAGTACTACAAAGAGATGCCAGCCATTTAGAGAGAAAAAAAAACTAAAGCATTTTCCAAGAAGCATCTTTAAAATGCTAAAGTTCAATTAGGCTGTATATCATCATTGGCTACAATCAACCTTTAACTCTGTTTTCCAGTAAAAGGGAAGTGTTTCTCACAATTAACAAAGATTCTATCACCAAAATCATCATTATGTGCCAAAACCATGGCTTAAATGCCAACCACTTTAAAAGTGATGGAACATGTTTGGATTCTGTTCTGATTTTTTAGAAGATCTAATTGTTTTCACACACTCTAGTATTATAGTGGAGAGAGATGGATCTGTCTAATGCTATATACTGTAAAATGTTCAATTATTGCAAACAGACCTGGTTAGACTCCAAGAGGAAAAATTTGATCAAAGATAAATGAAAATCATATATTGAGTGATGGGGCTGGGTACTTACTCCTAGATCATCTAAACTTGAAGGCAGTAGTAAAAAGTAATTTTAAAAAATGACATCTGCTCTCCAGTTCCTTGTATGTTTCAAATGTTATCTAGAAAGCTCTTAAGTCTAATATTTCATTATCCAGTGTAATGAAATATGAAAATTAGCAAATTTTACTCAAAAAAGAACTTAATTATATATAATTTTTTCTGAAAGATGCACCCCTTTTAGTTTGATTCAATTCAACAGACATTTGTCAAACACATAAAATATTCAAGATACTATGCTATGAGCTGGTGACTCTCCAGCTTTGTAGATATCAAATAATTTGAAGAGGGAGAGATAATAACAATGAGGATCAAAAACAGTATCATGTAAGAAGTAATACATGAGGTGTGTTGGAAGCAAGCTAGCAATTTCACAATGTAGAGCTAAATCAGAATGCATTTATTATATGGGGCACCACTTATGCCATACACATAGGAAAGCTAGGACTGAGTACTTGAGAGTGATGAAGACTGGTAAAGTAGATAGCAGGTTGTAAATTCTAAATAGGAGAGTTTGTCCTTTATCCTAGAGGTAATAAATTTCTGAATAGGAGAGATACACAATTTAGACCTACATTTTACTAATATCATTGTGTGGAGAATATATTGAAGAGGAGAGAAAATGGAAACAAGAAGACCAAGTAGTTTAGATAGGAAGTGATGTTAACAATGATAGTGAGAAGGTAGAGAAAGATATACATCCAGGAGATATTGCAGACAGAATCAATTCAACATGAAGAATGAAGGAGAGAAAATATTGGAGATGACTCAGGTTTCAAACTTGATTCACTAAAAGGATGTCAGCACTATCAAAAAAAATTGGGAAGCTTAGAGGAAGGACAACTTTGAAAAAATTTATATCTACATCCATCTATCTGGATATAAACATATATAGAGAGAGAAAGAAGAGTAGGGGGAGAGAGAGAGAGAGAGAGAGAGAGAGAGAGAGAGAGAGAGAGAGAGAGAGAGACAGAGACAGAGACAGAGAGACAGAGAGGGAGAAAATAGCTAGTAAGATAGTACTAGCGTTCAGGAAAGAGATTCGTTGGATATATAAATTTGAGAGTCATATAGAGAGAGAAGATAATTTTATACATAATCCATAAAAGCTTCTAAGATAATTATCTAAGGGGATAAGTATTAAGAAAGGAGAAAAGGGTTAGGACATGGATTTGGGAAATTAGTGAATAGAAGAATGAGGATCAAGGAGAAAAGGAAAATAAGAAAGACTTATTAGATAAGATGTAGAGAAACAAGAAGGAAAGCATACCCAAAATTCAGAGGGAGAGAGATACCAGTACAAAGAGATAGACAATATGGTCAAAAATTGCACAGAGGCTATTTTTTAAAAAGGCCACTGGATTTAGTAATTCAGAGATCTTATGGGGTGGGGATGGGGGTGAGGGTGGTCTACAAAAATATATATATATACTAGGATTTTTAAAAGTTAGTTGACATGCATTTTCTTTACATAACACATTAGTAAAACACATATATTCCCAACAAGTTTCAGGAACCAAATATGAAAATAACAATTTAGAGCAAATCAATCACCATCAAATAGCCAAAGAATTTTGCATGTGTACTATCATCTTTTGAGGCCAAGTATGATGGGGCTGATAATGCTACTTCCTGAGAATATTCACATATTTGTATACTATATTGATTATCATCTTCCTAAAATGAGATTTTTTTAACAGGAAAACAAGATATAAGCTATCCATGAAAAAAATCACATCTTTTAGAGATCACACGGGTTTTCTACCACTTAAATTTGAGGAAAGGATTGCCAGTGTGAACCACATTTCAGACAAATGCAGTACAGTAGTATACAAGTTAAACTGGATGAAGCAAAATAACTAAATTTATTTACATATAATAAACCTAATTTTTCACATCTTAGAAAAAACTTTTGATATTTAATTTGTGACTTGCTTGTTTTATATGGTATTTAGCTCACAAGATTTTGATATTCTTTAACTTTCATTATTAAATCAGATGAAAATATGATTTATATATTTATATATGTAATATGTACATGTATATTACCTTGTGTATTAAACATACCTTTCATTTATTTGAGCCTACCTTTAATGAGAACCCATATGTTTTAAATGAAAATTATTATCAGGCAAGTTCCCAGGCCACTGAATCTACCTCTCTGATAAATTTTTTAACCTTAAATGTTGTGTGGCATGGTTGCAGTATTCCATCTCTGATATCTATATTTCTGAAATAATTTTTCTTCCCAGAAAATCAATATATCTATCAAAGTTCATCATCAGAACAAAATTTCTAAGCCAAGTTGAAGTAAAAAGAAATAATCTCTCAATCTTTTTTTTGAGGGAGATGTTTAAAAATGGAATAAAATGACCATATTTGGGGGTCTCACCTAGACTTCTTATATAAATTTTCATATAACTTAAAATGAATAAGTTTTATCTTTAGAAAAAATTATTTTACCAATCATCAGTCCTTCAGTTGTTTTTCTATCTTGCCCTTGAGTGGCATTTTCTTCTTATCAGCAGTTGGCAGCACCTTGATTCTTTCTGTGACCCTTTCCCAATACTAAGGTTCTCAAAGCCCTTTCAGATTTATTATACCTATTGGAGTCCAATAAGATGGAAGATATAATGCTATCAGCCACTCTGAAAGGAGCAGAACACTAAAGCCTAAAGGGGTTATAGTTTGCATAAGGTCATGCTAATAGCAGAGTTAGAACTAAAACCTAGTTCTTCCAGTTCCCAATACTATCATCTTTGTACTGTGTCATCCCGATTCTGTTGGAAAGCCAGATCCCCTGGGAGATCCTCTTCTTGTTGTGTATCAAATTTTTTCTCTTTAAGTCACTTTCAAACCATTTGATCAGGGAACATTGTTTTCCCATGTTTAGGGGATTCTTCCAGCAATATATTTGCAGTTATAATTAAGAAATGTGTTAAACCTTCTGTCAATTAACTTAACTGATGTGAAAACTTGACTGGGTCCTGGGAGGGGTGGATTTCCCTAGCTGCACCTTATCAGAGAATGCTTAGTGTGAAAGAGAGAAGCTGTGCTGAAAGCAGAGCTGTAAAAATGCCAGGAATATAAGCAAGGAGCTTACAAAAGCAGAGGGCGGAAAGACAAATGTGTTCAGCCTAATGGGTGGGTGTTATTTAAAGGAGCTGGGAATTATTTTTAAACCTTTAATTGTTAGGATGGATTATAGCATAGATTTTTGTCATTTGAGAGTTCTTCTAAAGAGCAGAGATAAGGTTCCTAAAAATGAACCCCTGATAGGAAAATGGGAAAGAGGATGGCTTCTCCCAAATATATTTTCTTTCCCCCTTTTCAATTTCTTTTCAGAAAAAAATAGTAAGACATGGTAAATATTGGAGGGTGGGAGAATGGAAAGGCTACAGTCAAGGCTGTACACACTAGTTCTAAGGGAAATGAATGGTTTCTTGGGGCCCTGATAATTGTCATCCTCTATTAGAAATTCTTCAGAATCTGAAAACACGTGTCAGCAGAAACTGAAAAATATTCAATTGAAAACAAGAGTGTTAGAAGTGAAAAAGACATGGAAGATTTTCTATTCGAGTTTTTTGGTTTTATAGATGAGAAAACAGAAGTTCAGATAGGGGAAATGGTTTATCCAAGGCTGTACATGTAATTTAAGGCAGAGCCAGAGGTAGGTCTCTTCTCCCAGTCCTGCCAGTTCTTGTTAAACTACCAAATACTGCCCCGGTGATATCTCTTCTCAGAGGAATCCCAGGTGCCTCCAACATCCTGTCACAACTTGAACCCCACTATTAAATGATAATACAAATGAAAGTTCAGAAAATTCAAGATCAGAGAATATAGAAAGTAATTCAGTCATTGATTTAGAGCTGGAGGAGATCATTTCACAGCTGAGAAAACTGAGACCTAAAGAGGTAAAATAACTCTCTCAGAAGTAACATACTAGATCTGTGATACAAACTCAAATATTCTGAGTCCAAATCCATCAAGCTTCAGATTGTAGAACACTGCCTCTCATGCTTTGCCATTCCTTACTGACCCTTTTAATGGTTCAGTTGCTTCTCAAATACAGACAGATCTAGTCTGCAATCTAAATCTCACTTCCTCCTCATTATTCGACTCCTATCAACATTTCTAGCTTTATCCTTCACTGTTGTCAGTCACGAGTTTTATTTCACAGCAAAAAAATGTGTTACTTGTTCTCTATAAAATGAGCGCTGATATTTCCCACCTCAGCTCCCTTCCTAGAATGCTCTTCATCCATAGTGTTACCTTCTAATTTCTAGGCAATTTTTGTCCAAATACAGGTGTTTTTTATGCTATAGAAAAAGTCAAGATATAGAAAATGGGACCACTGGGAAAAAAAGCTACACAGATAAATACAAAAACAAGAATATGTAAATGGAGATGTATTAAAGGGACCAACTAATTGAAATGTGAAAAAGCACTTGAAAGTAAGGGATAAGGAATAATTTATTTATTCTTTTTGTTGCATGTTGAGTTCTGAGTTGTTTCCCTCCCAAACTCAAATTGCTTATGAAATTTTCAAGACCCAGTTCAATTATCATATGCTTCATGGATCCCTCACTAATGCCCCAAGACAGAAGTGATCTCTTCCTATTCTGAATTCTGAATTTGTAACTATCTTAACTTACTTTCACTTTTACATTCTCTAGTTCCAATGAAAGTTTTTGGAATATATGTATGGGGGGAGAGTAAGAAGGTATGACATATTTCCCCCACTAAATTCTAAGTTTCACAAGGACAGAAATATATCATTTTCCCTTCTTTGGTATTTAGCACAATACTACATACCAAAAAAAAAAAAAAGATACACTACTAGACATGACATTCAAAGAGATAAAAGAAAAAGGAAAGTTTCCACATATACCAAATTATTCATAAAAGCTTTTTTTGCTATAGTAAAGAACTAGAAACTAAGGGATTGCCTTCAATTGGGGATTGGTCAAACAAATTATTTTATATAAATGAATTATTATTATTACTTCATAAGAAAAATTAGTACTTAGTGAATAAGCATTTATTAAGTACTTACTATGTGTCAGGCATTGCACATTGTGCATGATATACATAAAGTAAACAAAAGTGTCCATTCCTTCAAATAGCTCAAAATTTAATGGGAAAAGACAACACATTAAAAAGAAAGCTAAAGTTTGGAACTATTCTCAGAGTTATCAAACTGTGCATAACCTTTGATCCAGCAGTGTTTCTACTGGGCCTAGATCCCAAAGAGATCTTACAGGAGAAAAAGGAACGCACATATGCAAAAATGTTTGAGGCAGCCCTTTTTGTAGTGGCAAGGAACAAGAAACTGAGTGGATAACTATCAATTGGAGAAGGGCTGAATAAATTATAGTATATGGATGTTATGGAATATTATTGTTCTGTAAGAAACAGCCAGCAGGATGATTTCAGAGAGGCCTGGAGAGACTTATATGAACTGGTGCTAAGTGAAATGAGCAGAACCAGGAGATCATTATAGATGGCAACAACAAGACTATACGACGATCAATTCTGATGGATGTGGCTCTTTTCAACAATGAGAGGATTCAAACCAGGTTCACTTGTTCAGTGATGAAGAGAGTCATCTACACCCAGAGAGAGAACTATGGGAACAGAGTGTGGACTGCAACATAGCATTCTCACTCTCTCTGTTGTTATTTGCTTGCATTTTGTTTTCTTTCTCAGTTTTTCTTTTCCTTCCTTCTTGATTTGACTTTTCTTGTACAGCAAGATAACTGTATAAATATGTATACATATGTTGAATTTAACGTGTATTTCAACATATTTAACAGTATTGGACTATCTGCCAGATGGGGAGGGGGTGAGGTGAAGGAAGGGAAAATTTGGAACAAAAGGTATTGAAAGGGTCAATGTTGAAAAAAATTACCCATACAGATGCTTTGTGAATTTATTAATTAGTTTTTTGAAAGAAAGCTAAAAAGGCATGGATGGAGGAATTTGATGGTAGGTGGGAAATGATGAAATGACTAACCTACTCCTTCTCTTTAATGGAGGTTGTAGAAGGAACTCTCCATTATCTGTTCTCTATCTTCTCCAAACAGAGGGAGATAGGAGCTAGAGGAGCAGTGGTACAGAGGAGGTAAGAGATTCAGGGTTGATGTATCTTGCAGGATGATGAAGTTCCAAAGGGTGCTAATGATGATGGAGGCATTATAAAACTTAGGATTTCATTGAGTGGTAAATTATAACATGGATGCCTAGGGTCCCCTCTTTAAATAGAAGATCTGGATGCAGCTTTCCATTGTCTATCTTCTACTCTAAATGGATTCAATGGATTCACATTCACTGAGAAACCTGGGATGACTATAGGAATTGATATAGAATGAAATGAACAAAGCCAAATGAATAATTTATATAATGATTGCAAGAGTCTAAAGAAAAACATTTTCAAAATACGTAAAATTTTGGATCAATGTATTGACCAACAACAGCAACTCCAGAGGAACTAAGATGAAGCATACTACAAACATCTGATAGTCACGGGGTACAGAATGAAATGCTTATTTTTTGAACATGATCAATGTGTGGTTTTCTTTTTATTTGACTATGCTTTGGTAGTGGTGGTGGGGTTTTTTTGGAGGGGATTGATTTTATCTGATAAAGGGTAGTAATTAAGGAATATAGTCATATGATACTCTCCAAAAAAAAAAAAAAAAGATTGTCATCAAAGCACAGAAGAAAGCAGGAAGAAATTCAAAATCCTATACAAATAAGACGACCTTGAAAATAATGTTTTTAATTAGTTACTTGTTTTTAGAAAGTAAGATATATGTAATAGAGATTCATAGTGTCACATACAACCTCTTTTTCTGTTCTTTATATATAGAAAGGTTGCTTTATTTTGTTTTTAGCAGGGGATTTATCTTGTCCAGAATAACAAAATTTTAAGATAAAAATGCCTCAGTTTGAGCTCCATCTCTTGGGCCTAGTTTCATTAACTGAACAACACACATTTCTGCATTCTATGTCTACTTAGCACTTCCACATTTAACTTACACATATGAATTTTTAATTATAAGTTCTTACTTGAAAATATTATTTAAGAAAGTTTTATATGTGTGTTTTGTCTCTGCTACTACATTATGAGTTTCCCAAAGGCCACTAGCAGGATTCATTCAGTATTTATTTTTTTACTTCTTTTGTCTATATTTTCAGAGCACTGTTTATATATACTATATGCTTGACAAATGTTTTTGGCTGAGTGATTCCTACAAACCCTGTGATTTTTAGGTGCATAGAATAATTAAAAACAAACTCAGCATTCTACCAATTGACAGGCTATTTCTCTGAAAGACAAATGTTTACTTGGTGACATTTCAACCACTGAGCTGACCTCATCAGTTAATGTGGTGGAATAGAGTGGGACCCTAGATTAGTGGATCTCACAGTTTAGGTTTAGCTAAAGGTCCCCCTTGACACACTAGAGGGGGCAAGAGAACATAACAACAAAGCAAACAATGTGATCAATTTTATTTATCATTTTATACAAAAGAATGTCCCTGAATATCTGTGGGCTTTCAGAATTATTGGTTAGCTTATGGGCACAAGCAGAGTCATTTTGCACGTGGAGCTGTAAGTCTAAAGGGATAGCTATATTAGGTCTGTTTAATTAGAGTATAAAACTACATGGACATATCTCACGCAGAAGTTTTTGCATTAAAAAAATGAAATTGCTTCTAAAAATCTTTTAGACTTTTCTATTTCTCTTTTTAAAAATCAGATGTAGATCACAATGCCCCAAATCTTATCATTGCTCATTTCCTTGAGGTCCTTCTAATTGCCAAAGAAAATTTATAACTGAATGATTACATAATGTCTTTGGAGAAAATAATGTGTTTAGCTCCAGGCATCTTCCACCAGAATTTAAAATACTAATTTTCTAAGTATTTTTCTTTTGCATTTCATATCCTCTCAAAATTCTCAATTCGATAATTCCCTAAAGCATGACACATTTCTTTGATATTAAGGGAGAAAGTAGATAGGAAGGTAGGCATTCTCTTGTCTCTTGACAATTTCTCTGTCCTTAAATTTCATGTAATTTTTCTGCTTTTTTATCTATTGCTTCTGTTCTGTTGCCAAAAATCACAGTATATTAGAGCTGAAAGGACCCTTATCAATCATTTGTTGAAATCCCATAAACCTAGAATAAAAAAGAGACTTTCCCAAAAGCAGAGCCAATTCTCAGACTTCAGTCATCTTCCGGTAAACCTACTTCTCTATTCTTTCACCCTCTTGCTATTTCCTTAATTTCAAGAAGATTTCCTTTCAATGACTTTGCTACCTTTATATCAGAAGTAGAGAAATGATATCTACCATTTTATAAGAATAATGAAAAATGTTATAACCGTAGTGCATAGAGAGCATTAAAGGTGATGGAGCAGCTTTAGCTGAGTCAGCAAGGATCACAAAACCAAGTTCTCATGTTCATTATTCAACATCAGCTACCAAAAAAATAGAGAATCCTAAGCATACATTCCCATCAAACACGAGTTCCCTCAGGTCAAGGCAGAGATAGATTCTGATTCTGATTTATATCTACTGTAAAAATGTCAGGGCCCTTCACAATATACAAACCAACAAAACTAACAAGGAAATATCACCCAGGTTTTAGGTCATGATTCATTTATGGTTCTTGAGGTCCGTATTCAAGTATAGCTTTTAAAATATTTGCTTTTCAGCCATTGCTCACTGAAGAGGTCAGGTGAATTCAGAAATTCTTTTGTCCTATTCTAGCTGTGTGAAATGCCATCATATTGGTTTATTTCTTAGTTAACTGAGCTTAGGTGTGCTGTCAGAGCTCTTTGCAGTATTCCAGCCAGAGACTGGCTTTCGGTGATGGGTACAGAAATGATCTTTACAATGCAAAAATCTCTAATCCCCCTTTATGAGGGCAAGTATTCCACATCACCCTGTCTCCTGTGCAGGAGCTCTTAGTGAACAATATGAGGTGGCTTTTCTAAACTGTGATTTTGAATCAACCTTTATAAGAATAGTATTGCAGAGAAAGACTGCTTATATTATCTTTTTGGCACAAAGAGTATATTCAGCAAGATAAAAATCCTAACAATAATATGATTTCTGTCAGTCTAGCTTTTTATGTATGCCATGTAAAAAACTGAGATTTTTTTCTTACTGCTATTATCAGCTGGACCTGTAATCAAATCAGAGTTCATTTGCATGGAATCCTAAGGGCTCAAACTATTTGAGGCATTCTATCTATAGCCTCAAAGCCCTCAGACTCGAGGAAGTTCAGGGCCGAGAAAAGTGATAAGGAGCCCAGAGTTGACTTACGAACTGAAATTAAAAGAATTTAAAGCATATAGCACAGGCTGACTACATGTTGCCAAAGGGAGGAATGAGATAACCATCTATAAGTCTCTGAAGTATATAAATGCAAAGGGGAAATTGGAATTGTTTAGAGTTGCCCCCAGGGAAGCATAATTGGGGTTAATGGAATGAAATTAAGCAAAGAAAAAATCAGAAAGGATATCAGGAAACATTTCCCAATAATGAGTCCTATGATAATATTGTCCCAATGGAAATATTAGAAATCCTATTGTTTGAGTCATTCAAACTTCAAATAGGAAATCCTACTTAAAAATACACTGTCAGAGACACTTTCACATTTGTCCTCAAGGGATGTATTACTGCATAATCAGATCTTTTCTAGATCTAATTTCCATGACTCTATTTAACCAAGTTCCTCAAAGGCTCATTTTTCAAAATATCTTTAGTTAGTTCAATTGCTTTTATAATGGGTCTGCAAGTGGGCTAGTAGCAACAGACCTAATTTAATGAGGTTTGCAGATGATGTGATCTCCCAAAATTACAAAGACTTGACTGAGATTCCTGGAAGATTAAACTCTCTTCGATAACTTTAGTCATATGAGTACTTGATATAGCATTGATACCTTACCATTAGACAGCTGTAAAAAAAAAAAAAAAAAAAAAAAAAAAAAAAAAAAAAAAAACTACCAACAAAATAACATTGCTCTCATTATTTTTATTCAATTTTTTTTTCAATTGAGATGAATTCATTTTCTCTTCCTTTCAGGAAATCTCTCTCCCAGGAATTTTTTTTTAAAACTGTGCCAAATATATGTTCAACCCAAATTTCCACATTGGCTATACTCAAAAACTAAATTTTCATTCTGTATGTCTATCAAATCTCTGGCTAAAAGTAAATATCATGGTTCATCATGAATCTCCTGGAAACATGATTGATCATTGTGTTGAATAGAGTTTTTTAAGTCTTTCAAAGTGGTTTATTTTCACTATTATTATGTAAAAATTTTCTCTGGCTCTGCTTACTTTACTATGTATCACAGTTCGTACAAGTCATCACATATTCTTCTGAAACCATCAAATTCATCATTTCTTAAGATATAGTAATATTCCATTACATTCATTTACCATTTTTCTTCAGCCATGCCCTGATTAATAAACACATTATTAAATATCAGTTCTTTGTAATAAGAAAAAAGCTATTTATGCATATAGGTTCTTTTCCTCCTTCTTTGGTAATGTCAAAGGTTATTTATAGGTCTGCTATTTTGGGGAGCAAGTTGTATAAAGTGTCAAAGAAGAACTAGCATCTCTGGTGTGAGGGCTTACTGAACCATTTTCAGAGCTGCTTATCTACCTTTGCTATACAACCAGTCATCCATTTCTCACCTGTGGCTCCAAAGAAGTGTAGCATGCACAGAAACTATACCCTGGTTAAAAAAAAATGGCAGATGAATTAAACCTGGTTGGGGGTAACTGAAAAGTCTCAAACCTGTTGATGATTTAGGGGGATGTCTAGCATATGAAGATTTGTCCTAGTGTAACAAATGGAAAAGAACAATTTGTTCCAATGACCATGAAGGCAGCTGAAACAAGCATTATGGAGAACTTAGAGTCTGGTTAGTCATCGAAGATACCAAGGTCATCCACTGCATCCTAAGCCATTGTCAGTTGTCCTGACTCCAATACTGGAAAAAAGAATAAAGCTCACAACTTTGTACAACTCTATCTCACCTAAATCCAATCCATGTAGAAGACATCATCCTGTAATGTCACTGATCATCATCAAAAATGGAAAAACAACAACTTTGGGAGCATAATTACATATTGAGTTCACAAATGACCAGACTAGTTAACAACTCCATCCTTTTGTCCATTTTGCTCATTTGGTGGGCATATAATAAAACTTTAGAGTTCTGTTGGCTTGCATTTCTCTAATTATTAGTGATTTGCAGTATTTTTTCATATATTTAATGATAACTTGAATTTCTTCTCCTGAGAACTGCCTGTTCATATCCTTTATTTATTTATTAGTTGGGGTACACTGTATTATTCTATCATCTAGCTTATCTACCACCTCTTCCCTACCTATGATTGAGGTAAGAGGGAATACTGAGTTACAGATTCTATATTCCTACTCCATCCTTTATAATGCCATATTACCCTCCCCAAGTCTACTCTACCACTGTTTTCCTTCTTTTTTCCTGTATCTTCCATGTCCATTTCCTTAAGAGCTCTTTTTATAATTCATTGACTAAAACTTAAATTTTACTATAGTATCTTGCAAGGTAGAAATAGAAAAGTACAGATATTCCAAGAAAAGAGAACAGGAAAGCAAAAGAATAAAAGCAAGAAAACTCTGGAATATTCAAGGAAATGGGGGATCCATTTTGGCAGAAAAGTCAAGGACATGCAAGTTAAGTAGAAGATAAGAATGAAAGAAAATATCCAATTCAATTCAACAAATATTCATCTTCATATTTAGTACATGAGAACTATATTAGATACTAAAGAAAATATAAAGTTTGGGTAAAACCTGGCCCCTGAACTCATGAATCTTGCAATCTAGTATTAAAATAAGTCACAAATATAGTTTAATATGCTACATAAATGAGATGGACTTTCTTGCCATTCTTCGGGGTTCTCAAACTACGGCCCATGGGCCAGATGCAGCAGCTGAGGATGTTTATCCCCCTCACCCAGGGCTATGAAGTTTCTTTATTTAAAGGCCCACAAAACAAAGTTTTTGTTTTTACTATAGTCCAGCCCTCCAACAGTCTGAGAGACAGTGAACTGGTCCCCTATTTAAAAAGTTTGAGGACCCCTGCCAGGACATCTAGTGATTCTGAACATTTTCACTGACTTAGAAACTCTCTTCCTCAACTCCTTCCCCTGGATTCCTTCAAGTTCCAACTAAACCTTTACCTTACATAGGAAGCTTTTCTTAATTTTTTTAAAATTCTAGTGCCTTCTTTCTGATGATTATCTCCTATTTGTCTTCTTTTATGTATCTTGTTTATACATAGTTGTTTCTGTGCTGTCTTCTTCATTAAACTTTGAACTCTTTGAAAGCAAGAACTGTCTTTTACCTCTCTTTGAATCACCAGAAATTAGCATAGTGCCTGACACAAAATGGGATCTTAATAAATGTTTATTAACTAATATGTGGATAGGGCTAGATTGTCAAATGTATAATAGCAGACTATACCTTACATTATTGCAGAGGTTTAATACTTATATATCACCCTTACCTACAATATTTAAATGATCCTTTGAATATGGAATGGTGGCCACATCTCTTATTTCTTTAATGTAACTCAGGGATAAATGAAACTTGCTTTACCATTGCAGATCAGTATTTCTCTGCAACTTTTAGTCTTAAAATTATGCAGACTAATAAAGGGTTAAATAGCTTTATACAACTTGTGGGTGACAGAGGCAATAATTGAATCCTGATCTACCTGACTCTAAGACCATCTTTCTATCTCCTATTGTCACTCCTATTTTTTATCCTGAATATAATAAATATTCAATTAATATATGTTAAACACATTGAGTAGTCAAGCCAAAAGGGTAGTAGAGACTAGTAGGAGTATTTAAAATATTTATTCAAGGGGAAAAGACCAGAGAGAGCATCTGAGGATTATATGAGAAAAGTGGTCAAAAGAAACAAACAAAAAAATTAGGGAGACCAAACTACATGGAAGAAGCTAAGAAAAGGTGCTTGAGAGACAAGAAAACCACAGAGAAAAAAACTGAACCAAAGCTCAAGATTCAGAGTAAGACATGTTTTTTTTGGATGTGGCCAATTTGAGAACTTGTTTTGCTTGAATGCACACATTTGTTACAAGAGGTGTTTTTTTTTTTTCCTGCCATTTTTCTGCAGTAAAGAGAAAATATATATTTCTGTTCATTGGGGAAAAAATGTAAATCTAAAAAATAAGTCTTATCCAACGTAAGCAAATTGTGAGTACAGGAATAGAAAACAGATTGAGCAATAATGAGACAGGTAAACAATAACATTTACTTATGGCTACAATATTAGGCATCCCACTTTATTTCTAAACCATCACAGAAGCTTGACAGCTTGCATAAAGGATGAATATCAATTAGGACAAAATGCATAAGAAAAAATGCTTTTAAAGACATTAATCATTTAATAACTCAAATCGTATTTCTTTCTTTAACCTTATAAAATATTAGAGCAAATGTAAAAATTCTTTGATATTGAGTCAAATATCATAATTTTCATTTATTTA
The DNA here is from genome assembly GCF_016432865.1 of Antechinus flavipes. NCBI lineage: Eukaryota > Metazoa > Chordata > Mammalia > Dasyuromorphia > Dasyuridae > Antechinus > Antechinus flavipes. Next base: position 306,544,945 of record NC_067401.1, read on the forward strand.
AAAATTAAGGAACCAGAAAATAGTGTTAACTAAGCTTTCAGATCACTCTGTGTCCTGGATCATTGCCAATCATCTTAATCTTTATTTTGCCACTGGATTCCAAGTGACCCTCAAGGAGAATGAAATTAATGACTTTGTGCAGTTCTATCCTACTCAAATCCAACTTCTGTACAACTTAAGATAGCACAATTGCGATGTCATTTGTCCTTTGAGAATAAAAGACAAACAACATTTTTTTAAATAACGATGCATCTACCTATAAAGTAAATTATTAAAGTAAATTATAAAGTAATAATTGATTTGTAAACTATGTTCAATTCATTATTAAACAGAATTTCTCATGAGTCAAAAACTTTAGAATACATAGGCAGAAATCTATTCATGTCTCAACTCTTTTTTTTTGAGATTGGTAAGCGTGTATTATTACATTTTGTCTTTCTTTTGTTTTGTTGGTACAACCCTGTGATTTCATCATAGGTTCAGGGAAGATCTACTGCTGCAAAAACACTATCTGCCAATGAAGATTGGAAATTTGTGTGTAACATGATTTTTAGGAAATTGCCTGAGGAATTTCAAGGTTAAATGGCTTGATCCCTAGACCCAAAAGTTAGTACATCAAGTAGGACTCAAATTCATATCCTCTTTTTTTTTCATATCCTCTTAAGTTGAAGGACAGACCTCTATCCCTATTTCAATCAATTTCTTTGAAAGTCCTTAACTTTTTTCTCCAAAACTAGACATTATCGCTATTTGGAAATGCAATAGAAATTTTTTTAAGTTGAGTACCTAATATGCACTACCAAGCATGGTGCTTGATCTATTCATTCTTTTGCCTGAGGAATTTCAGGGTTAAGCGGCTTGTTCACTAGACCCCACAATTCATATCTTCTTAACTTGAAGGACAGACTTCTAGTCTGACATATTGCATCATTTTCCTTGAAAAGTCTTAACTTTTTTCGAAGTGCTGTAGAAATTATTTTTTTTAAGTTGTTGAGTACCTACTAAGTACTACTAAGCACTGTGCTTGATCTATTCATTCTTTTAGTGGTATTTAGCATATGAAGGCATGATTATTCCATATAAATAAACTGGATTAATGATATTCTCAGATGTGACACACTAAAAAAATAACAAGAATAGTGATGGCATCAACTTGTTTGGCAATAATAGCACTTTACTAATTCCCTCATTAGTTTCATGCTGCTATTCTTTTCACATAGCATATGAGTTCACTTCCATTTGTTATATCTTTCTTAGCTCCAAACAACAACAAATAGCATAAACTATGCTAGACTCAGAGAATATAAAAACAAATTAGAAAGTAGCAGTTTTATCTTTTTAAATATACCTGCAATTAGCATATAGCTTGGTAACTCTGTTGTTCATTCATTCAGTTCTTCATGACCTAATATAAGGTTTTCTTGAGAAAGATACTGGAATAGTTTATCATTTCCTTTTCTAGTGGATTAAGGCATATATTAAGTGATTTATCCAAGGTCACACTGCAGGTGTCTGAGGCTGCAGTTGAACTCAAATCTTCCTAATTCTAGGTAGTGTTCTATCCACATAGATCTAGACCTGAATTCAAAGCCAGACTTAGACATTTACTAGTTGTGTAACCCTGGGAAAGTCATTTTACCTATGTCTACCTTTGTTTTTTCATATGTTTTTAAAAAATGGTAATAATAGCACCTAACTCCCAGTGTTGTTGAGAGAAGATAATAAGATAGGTTGTTTTAATTTCTTGTAATCTGCCTTATAAACTTTAAAATGCTTTGTAAATGCTAGAGATCATTATTATCCTTATATTTATATTTATATCATTATTATATTTATCATCATTATTATATACAATTGTTATTTTGTTACTACTAAAAGAAGTTATAGGATTACTAAAGTAAGCATTAATTGAGTGTAATGCTGGAGAAACTGAGACAAGATAGAGATTAGAGAGTTTTTTAATATTTTATTTGAGAAAGGTTGGTATGGGGGCATGTTGCCCCCAGGGCTGATGTTTCAAAACATCCAGCAGCGAATGTGAATTCTCAATGATATATATATGGCTCTAAGCTTGGGTAGATAGACAAAGGCAAGGGGAATGGAGTCCAAACTCTGGTGAGTAGGAATCTCCAGGCAAGGACCATCAATCAGGTTCTGACAAGTTGGAGGTAAGATCATAAATTCTTACAAATTGGGAGGACTTAGGAGGTGTTCAAATACAGCCAGGAAGTCTGAAACTTAGAGATATAGACAATGCTAATTAGGTATCTGAGATGGGACATCTGGAGTACTATCTTCTGAAATGTCAGATCTCCATAGTCCTAATTATCTCAGTTCTAATGAGTAGAAAAGGGTGTTGCAACCAGGAGGATTGAGGCAGAACAATTGGGGAAACTGAGGCAGGACAATCAAGGAAACTGAGACAGGACAATTGGGAAAATTGAGGCAGGACAATTAGCAGAGACTGTGGCACAACATGAACATCTATTATATATCAAAGATTGTGCTAAGTACTAAGGCAAAGGTATTAAGGTAACAAAGACAAATACAACATTGCTCTACTATAAAGAAGTTTATATCCTATTGAGAGAAATGATGTAAGTAAATAAGTATATGCAAAATAAATACAATGTAAATTTGCTGGGGAAATGCACTAACAGTTGTGATTATCAGGAAAGTTTTAATGTAAGAAGTATCACTTGAGTAGAGTTTTGAAAGAAGCAAAATATTCTAAGGGACATGATTAATGAGGCACTATATTCAAGATAAGATAAAGGTATGGTGAGGGGAATTGGTATAGTTGAAAGAACCCTAAGTGTATAATTATAAAAAAAATAATAATAAAAATAAAAACAGGGACAGCTAGATGGTGCAGTGGATAGACCATGGCCCTGGAGTCAGGAGGACCTGAATTTAAAACTGGCCTCAAACACCAAAGACTTACCAATTGGGGCAAGTGGTTTAATCCAATTACTTCACAAAACAAACAAATACAAAACAAAACAATAACAACAAGAAAAAGAAAAAACAATCCTTGGTTCAAGTACTAGATCTATGCCTTAATATCCTTGTGACCTTGGAGAAGTAACCACATCTCTGAACCAGAGTTTCTCATAAGAAAAATGAGGGAGGAGCATTAAATTATTTCCAACTCTATGATTCTCTTTAAATATTTATAAGTAGCCTTTTTCCCATTCCCTTTTTTTTTTTTTTTTTTTTTGCAAGATCCAGCTCTGCTGGTAATAAATTGCTCATTCAGGTATTAGTGAGCTTTGTCTCTTTCTAACTGACTGCTTATTCCTTTACAATGTGTATTTGAAATATCACTTATTTATCTGGCCTTTTAAAAAACCTTCCTTTCAATGTCTACCTCTGCTTTTCTTTCCCATCCCTGTCTCATTCCCCTACCCCCATTTGGTTATGTTAAAATCCTTCTCCAACTCTGGTATTTTTAGATCTTGCCTCCCTCAACATTCCTGTCACAGAATCATATTGGTTCATACTGGCTATTTACTAGGGTCCCTCTTCTCATTTGTTTCAAATTTTCAGGAAACATGCAGACTGTGAAGGATTCACGAGGTAGTTTCAGTGCTTTATCCAACTAAACATGATCAGAAATCAAGCCAAATCCATCCATTTATGAAATTGTAGTTCATCTGTGACAAGAGCAAGCTTGACAGAGATAAGGTGTTTCATCTCACAGTTTAGACCAAGCAATATATTAATGCATATCTCTAGAATTACAATAAGCTTCCAAGTGATATGGGTGGCATTTTCCAAAGTAATAAAGCATGACGGGAATGTAGTCATTAAAAGGTAATCATTCCCTATGGAAGTTGGACATCTCAGCGTACATGAAATTACATAGGATTATCCAGAAATGAACTGATCTAATGAGGGCTGACTTGTTATCTTAGAGATATAAAAATCAGCTAACATTTTATATTAAATAGCCCCAAATATTCCCAAATAACAGTGCAGACTGAATTTTAATATAATAGGAAAAGTTAATGCAATTGAGATTAGGTAGAGGGGGAAAAACACACCTCAAGATAACTATCAGTATCATTGACTGAGTTTTAATAATTATGTATGTGCCATAATAAGGCAAATATGTTTGAAGTTTGTGAGATTATTAAAGAAAGATTCAAAGCTATTAGATTTCTATAGACAAAGTTATAGGAGTTTAGCTAGACAGTACCTTAAAGGTCAAATAGCCCAATGCCATATATAGATGAGGAAAATGAGGTTAAAAGAGCTTAAATAATATGTTCACAGATGTCAGAACCAGTATTTAATATAGGCCTCCTAACTCAGGATCCTGAGCTCTTTTCACTACACTATACTACCATTCTCTGATTCCTTTCTTTCATTAAGTTTCCCAAGATACCAAATCCAATCTTAAGTATTAGGATGTAATGAAAGGGCAATGACTTAAGAAAAACTAAATTATAGAAAAAGAATATTCAAGTAAAATTTTCTTATGAGTAATATCAAGACTATATTTAATTCACTCTTTTTGAGGATATTTTAAAGGAAAGAACATTTATTTTACAGTAGAAATGCCTCGGTTTATCATTCTGGCTTTTCTTTCACTAGTATGATATATGAACTTGGAGCAAAATGCATGATTAGGACTGAATGGTTTTTAAGTGGCCCTTCCAGTTCTAATATTCTATGATTATATTATGATATTGGTAATATTAAATAAACTTTATTGATTTTTAAGAATGATTATTTAATAAACATTAACAATTCATACTGTAGACCTTAAGCCATAAATAGTGTTTGGATATTTAGTGTGTTTACCCATAAGAAAATATTTACTAAAAATTTACTAAAATATTACCCACTAGTTATATCAAACTTGCTTCATCATGATTACAGGAGAGTTTATGAAGAAGTGAAGCATAAGATTGGAAATCATGGAATTATAGTTGTTACTCAATTCTGCCAGTCCCAGTATAGATATCCATGAACATATGGAAACAAGTTATGGCAAAGTGAGTAAAATGGAGTATTCATGCAAAAATGACGTGTATATATAAATATATGTGTGTGATATTCACATATGTATAAATACACATAAATGTACACAGAGATGGATATGCTTGTATTATTTATATATATTTACATTGATATCTGTGACTGGCACTGCAAAAAAGGACAATGAAATTAGTCCAGAATTGGAATGGAGTAAAGAGCAGGCTGGATTGCTTTTGTGAAATGACTCTGAACTTCTCCTAAAAACAAAGAGACACTTAAAAAAAAAAAAAAGTAATACCAGTATTTTACAGGTATGTAGATCTTTCTTGCAAGCCATAGAACACTAATCTCAAAATCAAGCAAAGAAGGATGGAAAGGTATATGGAAATTATGAGCAGACTGCATTACTTCACAATCTAGGAATTACAGGAGATGAGAGAATAGTATAAAGGAATTCATCCAAAAAGGTATGATGAAACAAAAAAAAATGGACCAGTCAAAGAGCAAGAGCAAAAAGTATAAAGAGATTTCATCAAAAAATATGATGAAAAAAAATGGTCCAGTCATAGAACAAGAGCTAGACAGATGTTCCTGTTCTGTCCTCATGCCATCAAGAAAATAAGAGAAAAACCAGAATTTTGGGTGGAAGCCTGGGGAGAAATTAAGTAAAGTCATGAATGAAAATTTCATGGGATGGATAAACATGGATGATTATGATTACATTTTCAGAGAGAACAGTCACATTGATGAGATCCCATGTGTTTTTGGAATATGGAATATTTGAGCAATGGTAGTTGTATATCATAAAGCTTGAGCTAAATCCATCTTTGAAGGACCTGATAAAATCTATCTCTCTGGAATAGAGGAGTTTTAGCTATATCACCCTATAAGGATCTCTTTTGTTTTGCTTGAACCACAGGCTCTAATGCTTAGAGAATGAATATCTCTATTGATAGCTTTTAGGAATGTTTGCTCCATTTAGCTTTATTGTTTTGCATACATGCACTCTCTTTCAGTTATTGGCTTGTATTGCTTAACTACTATCCATTGCCTAATTTCTGTCACTACAGATGTCCTTGTCACTTAACAGGCAACAGAGAGATGGATAGAAAAACAGGGGTCAAGTAGATAAGTGTGATTGAGAAGTTATTGACAAATAAAACTACTTGTTTTTCATATGTTGTACAAATGAATGACAATGACAAAGTCCTTTATGTAAAGAGAGTCACCCATAGTATAACAAAAAGAATATCAAACTTGAAATTAGGAGACATCAGTGGTCAGCTCTTGCTTCTGACATTTACTAATTGTGTCCGTATGCAGTCACTAAAGTTTTCTGAATCTGGGTGTTTTTTAGCTGTAAAATGGGGAACATAATACCTGTGCTGCTTACCTCAAACTGTAGGCATGAGGACAAAATGACACAATATATATAAAAGTTCTTAGAAAACTTTAAAGCAGTATATAGATATGAATTATTATTGCATTTAGACTCTTCCACAAACTAATGTTATTTTAAAGGTGTCATTCAATACATTACCAACATCTGACTGTTGGATTAACTATTATATAATTTATCCTCAGATCACTTTATCTTATTGATTGTGAATTCTCAATTATTAGATTATGTAATTAATTCAAGTTGGCCCCTTTATTTGCTTTCCATTCATATTACAAAATCATTAATTTTGAGTTTCAATACTTTAGAGGTTATCTAGTCTGAAAACCCTAATTATGTGGATGAGAACAATTGAAATCCAAAAAAGCCTAAATGACTCACGATTTGAACCCTGGTTCTCTAATATTAAGCCCACTGACCATTCTCCTGTGTTATCTCATCTCTTTTATTTCTTGAGCTTTACAAGAGTATTCAGTAGGCAAATCACATATCTAATCAAAACCACATATCTAATCTCTTCTCTGCTCCATTAATGCATACCTTTATCCTTAACAGTTGAAAGTACTTACTGTGGATTTTCCTGCCTCTTTATGCCATGTGCTTTTCTCACTTTTCTTTTCCAATATTCCCTAAAATGTTTCTTTTTATTCTTAAATTTCTAAGCTGTTTCTTTAAAAAAAAATAATAATTTAGTGGCATCTTTGTCTTTCATGTCATTTACATTTCCCATTGTTTCCCTCTCCTATATCTTCCTAGAGAGTCATTCCTTCTAAAAAAGAATAAAAATAATAATAAGAAAAACAAGTTTAGAGCTAAACATCATGCACGACGTTATCTATAGTGTTTCATAGGTTCCCCAACTGTGCAAAGAAAGGGAAGAGATTCCTTATTATATCTCTCCTTTGGGGTCAAGTTTGACCCCAGCATTTGGTTTTAATAATTTTGTTATCATTATTTTTCCAGTTACATTGTTGTAATCACTGTACATATCATTTTCCTCTGCTTGCTTCATTTCTATCAGTTCACAAACCTTGTGCTTCTCTGTATTTATCATATTCATTTATTATGAAATAGTAATATTCTATTAAATGTATGTACTACAATTTGATTAGCTATTCCCCAAGTAACCTTTGCTCTTTCATCAATTTTCTCTGTCCTTTACTTCTTATCATAACAATATATAGAGCCATGAATATAATTTGAGTATAATATTTGTAGTATCCATCATTTTGCTGATCTTGTGTTGTAGCACTCATGATAAGCATTTTTAAAAAGACATTCATGAATTATAATTATAGCTTCAGTGCCAACATCTGTTGTAAAAGATGAAGGAATAGAGAAAGCTTACAAAGAACTTCATAAATCATTTCACATTAAATCAACATACACTTTAATGCTTATTGACTTAAATAGAAAATTTATGTGGGGGGAAATGGTCAAAAATACATTGAAAAATGTGGTTCAGAAATTAGAAATTAAAGTCAAAAGCATGGAGCCTATCTAGAAATAATACTTTCATAGCTATTAATCATGAATATTTTCTTAAAGAAGACAGTTGAGAGATGCAACCTATGGAGAATATTTAACAAAAATAACAAAATCCATTGATTTTAATAGAAAGAAAAGACTATCAAAGCAGAAGTTATTTCCAAATCACCTGTTTCTATCCAATCAAACCATAAACTAATTTATTGACATCGATATGGAAATCAATATCAGATTGGAAGGAGGGATAAAAATGAGTTGGTTTGGAATAGATAAAATCAAGCTGACCCTTTTTTTGCCAATTGTTGATACAAAAAAAATGGTAGAATGGGGCTAGAGAGAACAGGAAAAAACATCAATATAGATTAAATTCCCTAAGGAAATTTAGCTTAGACAAAATAATTTTGAAATCATCCTAATTATATATTTTTTCTTTACAGAGCAAAGAGATATAGTGAACAATGACAATTTTTGTTTAGCATGTAAACTTCTTTGTATATGTATTTATATAATCTCTATATAATGCATATGTACATATATGAATAGAGAGAAAGGGGGAGAGAGAGGAGAGGAAGGAAGAAAAGAGGTAGAAAATTTTAGTAGAAAATTATAAGAAACTTCGTGAAAAACTGAAGACAAGGAAAAAACTTTAGGAAAAGCTTGGTTAGAGGTCTGATTAAAATAAATAATTCTGAGAGCATTTAAGGATAAAACTAGGAAAAAAACCTTTCAAAAATGTAAAAATTATTCAAAGATTTCTTTGAAAAACTATTTTCTCTAGCAATGTCAGTGGAGCCACTGTGCTTGAATGCTGACATCAAGGATGCTGCTATGCTACATAGGTAATAGAAGTGGCACTAAGTGAAAAAAAAATTGACATTTTGTGTGTTCTACACCCATTATAATCTTGACCTCTATGAAGAAAGAAAGGGCAGCTAGTCTATACAAAGTGTCACACTAACTTTAATAGCCTTTTTCACAGAAACTATAGATAGTGATACTGTACTTTCAAGAGGCAGTGAAATCTTGGACAGTTGTATTTTAACTATCATTCTTTATGGACTTTATCTGTCATTCTGGAGAGTTTTTCTGCCTTGGTTGGGGAGTGACGGAGAGAAGAGAGAAAAGGAGTTAAGAAAACTTCTTTTCCAGCTTGTACTGTTTTAACTTGTCTTCTGAAGAGCAGTTCTTCTGAAGATACTTTATTTAGTATTTTAAGGAGAACCAAATGGTGGGTTCATATTTTTAGAACTGAAGAGAAGGCATAAGGAGGAATGCTATTTAAATGTGATTGGCTATAATCATTCTTATTGTCATCCTTTTTTGTTGAACTTATTATTTTTCTTTGTTTTATTGTTTATTATATGTTAACAAATTATATAATTAGTAAATATAATGTTTATTTAGAACAAGGAGATTAAGGGATATGCCATAGAACAATGATCAAAAGATTTTGGGTAAAGTAGCCTCTCCAGTCAATTTAATAAATAGCATTTTTAAAAGTGAGATAGGAAATATCAAAACATATCCTTCTTTCCAGCTTGAATCAGAATGAATAAAAGAATGAATTAGTAGCAATAGGAAAGAGGTAATGACTCAATTTAAGTTATATGTGAAGAGTATCAACTCCTGTTACATGAATGTATACCGAAGATGTCAGTGCTTTAAGCAATTCAAATTTGAGGACGCTAAGTAATCAATTTTCAACTAATCACTTTTTGAAAATCATGAACCCTGCCTCAAGAAATACTAACTACTGAAACTATTAGAAAGTATCTGCATAAAATCTTTATAAGAATAATCTACACATGTATGTAATACTTCCTATGTGAAGGGAACAAGGCAGGCTTTCCCAGACATTGTATAACAGATCACATTTTTAATATAACACAGTTGACTAAAATGTGCAAAGAATATTAGATCCCTACAATGTTTAGTATTTTTGCCAATTACTCTTTGTAAATAAATTATATTTGATTTGATAAAGCGAATCAGCCTAAAAATCTGTCTTCCAATCAAATGTCTCCCATGCTTGTGTTAAAATTTTACAAAATTCCTTGAAAGATAAAATCACAGAGATAACATTTTAGGCAGCCTACTTTATTAATATCAAGCAAGGCATAAACCAGGAAGGCTTCTGCTAACCAGGATATATGGGGTATTTAAGAAAAGTACTAGTATCTCTTATATGAAAGCTTTTTGAGCCATTTTCAGGGTAGATAAGTTTTTTTCTACCATTGGTATATCTCTCTGAAATGCAACTCTCACCTGTGGCTCCAAGAAGCTGTAGTATGTCCTGTGACCACACCCAGGTAAATCATTATGGTAGCTAAGCCAAACCAGGTTGAGAGCAACCAAATGGCCTCAAATCCACTGGGATTTAGGAAGGTGTCTACCTCAAATATGTGAAGACTCACCTCAGAGGAATGGGCAGATGAGAACAATTGTTCCAATGGCCATGCAGATGTCTGAAGGAGGCATTTAAGTGAGGGAGAGTTGCATAAAGATGTCAAGATTATCCATTGCAATCCAAATTATTGCCAGTCATCATCTTGATTTTTTCTGTGCCTCTAAATTTAAATAATTCTGGAAAAGATAGTGAGGCTGATAAGTTTGCACTATTCTACCTCACTCAAATTCAACTAAGGACCAGTCAAGACACCACCCTTTGATGTCATTGGTCCTCTTCAAAAATGAAGACAAAGAAGAATAATATGCTAATTGATGTTTGCCACTGCCATGGAAGATCTCCAAGGCAGAGGTCAAATAAAAGAAGAATTCTTTATAAATAAGGTCCTGCAGAAACTTTTGTGTTCAGAAAACAGTCTTCACTATAGAAAAATTTATTTTGAAACAAAACTTCCTCATTTAATTCCATAATCTCTCACAAGAATTTGGCCTATCTACATTTTAAAAAATCAAATGGATGAAAAATACTTATTATCATACTATGACAATCAAGAATTGACAGTTCATAGAGATACTGACATATCTCGTCAGTATGTAGTAGAAAGACAAACAATGATGATGAAAGATGAAAACAAATTGGACTCAGAATTGAATAGGAATAGGCTGTATTTGCTTGGGAGATTGAACGGTGCTTTTAATGAATTCCCCAGGTAAATTTCTCCCTTCAATAAAGGACTCATATGTTTAAAACACATATTCTTCTTGGATGCTAAATGATTCTAAAATACAATATCACAGTCTGAAGAATTAAAGAGGGGTGGCCCCCTAAGTAGAAATGGAGAGGCAAATAGAAGTCATGAGTAGGAAGATTACATAAAAACCATGATAGAGGAAAAAGAAGCTGTACAGAGTGAGGAATAACCTGTGAAGAGCCCTTGTGTTCCATTATTATAAATGCATGTTAGGAGATCTAGAGGAAAACATTAGACATGTTTTGTGGACACCCTGAGAAGAATCACATGAACATGTAATACTATATAACCAAGTGTGAAAGAAGAATTAAATTACAGGTCCATGATAATATCAAAGTATCATTTTGCTGAATGCCATGTAAATTCTCCAAGTACCTGGAAATAGGAGTAGAGGGGGAAAGCATTACTATATAAGTTAATGTAGCATTTCCTAATGTAGAATAAATTCTTTAAGTACAGTGCATGGATAAGAAATTAAGAAAGGGCTTCTATCCAAATGAACTAATATAGCTTTCCAATTTCTCTGTAGAATCCATCAATTTCCTATCCATATATGTCTATCTGTCCAAAGATTTATGCCAGCAGACAAGCGAAAAGAGAGCATATCCATTGATTAATGTTGTTTTTGACACTTCTATTGTCTATTCTAATCATTTGTTTAATTGAATTTAAATGTTCTGCCTACACTAATATCCTAAGTTTGTCAGTGAATGATCATGTATTTAAATTTCCTCAAATATATGTGCACAAGCCTTATATTTCACAAAAAGAAGTCATATTCAATTCAATTTTTTCTAGCCCCAACACTGGAATAAAAGTACTATGTAATACATAAATATCAGGATTAAGGTGGGGAAGGAAGGATGTGAGGGGAGTATTAGTAAAGTAGATAACCTTTGACAATAAAATAGGAAATTCAACTAATTAATTTACTAGTACTTCCCAGTTTAAAGTATTTTTTTTTTGGAGGGAGGAATGTTAGTGTTTTACTGAAATACTTACTCTCATAATATAAGGAGTGGTTAAATGTTTCCTGTCCTCACTATCACTTGATGTGTATCACTTAATGATATTTTCATCACTTGATCATTTTGTTTTGCTTTTTTCAAAGTCAAAGCAAATGGAAATATCTAGGTCTCTTCTGAGAGGAAGAAGTAAGAAAGAGAAATAATAAGAGAAAACAAAGAGAAAAACATAAAAATTCAACCAATTAAATTTTAACATTTTAATATAATGAATCAAATTATCCTCAATTTATGGTACTGTATGGTAAATTATGTTACATATTATTAATTATGTAATTAATTATAATATATAATTATAAATTTCCATAAAATAAGAGACATCTATAACTTTTTTGGCAAGTCCCTTAATTTGCTCTCCAAAAAATAACGATAATAATAATAACAAAAATAATAGTTGACAGTTGATCTGCTTACAAATCATAATAGAAAAAAAGATCAAATAATTTTAGCACTTCAAAAATAAAGATAGCCCAAACACATAAAATATGTAAAATGTAGCTGTAATTACTTAGGTAATATAATTTTTATATAAGGTTTGCCTCAGTATTAAGTGTTTAGACTTTTTGTTTGCAGCCAAACATTTAATATTCTTTTCAAATGAACAGGATCTAGGAAAATGCAGTCAAAGCACATTGCAGTAGAAATATCTGCTCCTCGTCCTTTCTGTGAGAATGCATTCAGTCTCAATGAATAGCTTGCTGAAACTCCAACGCCTTTATCAAATGAGAGCCTGACCAGTTCCTCTAAGAATATTTAAAGACATTAATAGCTATTTCATTGCATTTTGGGGAAAACTTAAATGATCAAGGAGGAGCAGGATTTGCACTATCTCTTGGCTCTGTTGAGTGTTCCGTGTTATCACGCCATAACACAGCTTTGCTGGCCTGAAAGATGCCTGTGTGACTTGGACCCTATTTCAGGGAGCTGCAGTGGATCCTCTTATGTCTCGCCAATTAAATTATCTTCTCTCTCCTTTATTTCTGCCAAAGAGGTTCCGGCTGAGATACGGTCACATCGCTCTTAAGTTTTACTTTGAAATGTTGAGCGGAGGAAGAGAGAGAGGCAGGAGCGAGGGAGAGGGAGAGAAGGACAAGGAGGAGGAGAGAGATAAAGGGAAAGAAGGGAAAAGAAGGGGGAGAGATGGAAGAAGGAGCGGCAAAGAAAGGAGAAAGGGGGAGATAGAAAGAGAGTAACAGAAGAAAAGCAGAAAGGGGGGAGGGGGTAGACAGCATTAAGGACCTGTCTTTTTCTCCAAATTCCATTGTAGACAAGTGTGATTTTCTGTTTTCCAACTTCCTCAGTATTGAATACCACAACTCTAAGTCTCCAAAAGCTGGAGTCTTTTTTTTTTCATTTTATTGAAATGAGTAGCAGAGATCCATAAAAGAAAGAAGTATTCTGTTATTCTGTGGTTCCATAATGTGTGTGACAATTGTATTGTGGCTAATTATTAAAATATTCATTACCATGCTGATATGAGGCATTTCTTAGAACATGTGGATACTGGTGCTATCCTGCTTGATTTTCAGTCCACAGATATAATAGCTATATTTTGTGAGCTACAAATAGGGTGAGAGTATCAAGGTTTTTCTCAGAGCACGAGCATTCAAAGTGCTCATTTCCTGGCATTGAGGTAGAAAGAAAAAAGTATACTTTCCAAGCACTGTGTTCTATGTCACATAGAGTCTGTTATCTAGATGCTTCAAAATCTTTCGCTGCCCAGAACCACATAGGACAGTAGCACACAATCACACTCCTTCATCTGATTTCATGAACTGAAAGAAACTCATGATGCTTATCTCTACCTCATCTGATACCACAACCCAAAATTAGACCTACCTCTGACCAATCTCTCTACCAACTCTCTACCACTTTGTCCAAGAATTTCACATTTTGTCTCTGTATCTGACTGACTACATTATGCCAAGTAGCAAACTAAAATGGTAAAAATAGCAAAATGAAAGCAAGGCACAATCCCCTTCAACTCCATGAAAGGTAGATGCTACTATTATTCCCATTTTACAGATGTGGAAACTGAATCTTAGAGAAGTAGTTTGCTCAGGGTCACTCAGTTTATCAGTCATGAGTTCAAATCACTATACCATCTATTTGACTCAAGGAGCTATAAAATACCTTCCTCACATTAGTATGGATTGGACAGCACAAGTATTACTCCCATTTTGCAACAGCAGTCAGTAAGACTCAGGGTGAGTGGGGTCCAAGATAACACAGATGGTATGTAGCATAGGTTGGATCCAAACCCAACTGTCAAAGCTTTACATCTAAGGGTCTTTTCCTAATTACCATGCAACTTCATTGATATACAATGCTTCCTCCTTTCCCTTCCCTCTCTGTGATTTGACTTTCTAATACTCCTTTCAAGTTGTGTCTGAGGCTCTCTTAAGCACAATTCATATATACCTGCTTGCCTGTATCTTGACACTTATAATTTAAGATGCTATGGTACATTAGCAACTCTCTATTATAATACAGATAGACAGAAATGAAGGAAATTGTTTTCACAAAATCAGCTTTCATTACAAATGGGCTCATCTCAAAGAATCATTTTAAAGCAATGTAGTATTCCAGAAACCTTGACTAAAGGCTCCAGATATGGAGATAACTGAGAAGTTTCTTTCTTTTTTTGAGGATTTATTTCTGAAGTGTTCTTTCACTCTGAACTCCATGATACATTTTCTATTCATAGCACCTAAACTGTTCTTTATGCTAAACCTTTTCCATGTTGTTCAAAGTTTTTAATGGTGGACCAAATTAAAAGTACATTCTTTCTTAAGTTTGATTAACAATGTATTCTGCATTTCCTCTCAATCTAAAGATTATACTCCTATGAGCTTTTATGCTCTACAAATGTAAATGTCCCCATAGCAAAGCTCCTGTCTAGGACCCTTCACTTCTGATTGATGAGTTTACTTTATAATTCCAAAACAGACTTAGCACATTACTACCCCCAGACTATCTTGACGACACCAAATTCCTTCGTGCCAATCTCCAACTCTAATGGAACAATATACTCTTGCCCAGGTAACCTGCATTCTGATTAGTGAAAGGATATTCAAAATTTCTAGCTCTCTAGAATGACCACACTGCTTCTGTCAGGCCATCTTCAAACCATACTTCCACTTATATGAAATTAGCTCAATTCTCTTTCCACCTTTGGCTCTGAGAACAATAATCACATCAACTCTATTATTCCTGGAAAGGACAAACCTATCAATTGCCTTATCACTCTACTCATCATGCCACTGATTTCCCTGATCAAAATACTCCTCTTTGGCCATGAGAATGGCTATTCATTCATTCATAAAACCAAATGAATATTTCTTTAATTTCATGAGAAAGATAAAATTAAGAGAACTTCACAAATATTAGCTAAATTTCTAATAAGTGCAATGCATTGTGTACTAGGTGCTTGGGGGCGGGGAGAGAATGTAGAAAATAGAGGGATGAAGACTAACCAAGACATTGGCATAATGACTGCCATTATGGAGCTTACAACCTGTTGAGACACATCCTACATGAAGGTAAGTTTTTTCTTTGTTTGAAATGGGCTTGGACCAGATGGCAGGCTCTTTAGGGCAAATTCAGCCCTTGGGAATAGCTTTATTCTTATCAAGATGTATACATTTGTGTAGGTTCTGTGCT
This sequence comes from Antechinus flavipes, assembly GCF_016432865.1. Taxonomy (NCBI): domain Eukaryota; kingdom Metazoa; phylum Chordata; class Mammalia; order Dasyuromorphia; family Dasyuridae; genus Antechinus; species Antechinus flavipes. The sequence goes on from NC_067401.1 coordinate 306,560,664, forward strand.
TGTTAAACCACAGAAAGTGCTAGAAATAAACAATCTCATGGACCAAACAGAAAAGAAGCTATTTTCATATTCGCTTCAAGGACATTCTATGAGTTACATTAACTTGCAAAATCTACACTGAGTAAAAAAGAAATTGAAACTTGAGCAATGTCTAGTAATAAAAAAACAAATTATCATTTATTGTAAGCCCTTCCTATACTTTGAAAATTTTTATGTGCAACACAGTTTAGAGTTGTTACCAAGGCCTTTCCATGCATTAATGTCATATTTAAAACATTAAAAATCAATAGTGCCTAATGTTTTATGTAACTCTTTGATGAGATATATTTTTCATATTCTGCCATTTTAAATATTGATAGTTAACTGAACAGTAATAATTTTTTATAGTTCCATGCAATCCAGGATCTTAAATTCTTAAAAAACTATAATCACATTAATCCTTGTAAGTACTTAGAACATTGTTATCCGACTCTACAAATAGTAAGAACTGGGGGGGAGGAAGGAGAAGGGCTAACTAGTACAGCTTCTAATCTAAGTCTCTAATATAGAAATGAATGGCTCTAGTCACTAGAGCTATTATCCTGATAAGTCAAAATATTGAGAATGAGAACCTGAAATGGAATTAATTTTTCTTTTATTAAAGTTGTGAGACAAACTTTATTGCAAAGAAAAGCACATAAAGTCTTTGCTTTCTTTCAATGTTGGTGAAATAATGAATCTGATATCTGAAAGAGCTGAAAAGTAGTCGGCACTAAGAACTTACTTCAAATTCAAAGCATCAATCTAACTTGTCATAGGAACAACCTTCCCTGTTCATTTCAGAGAAACATTCTCCCATCTGACCTATTTTTAGAACTCATAAAATTTGAAACTTGAAAAGAACTTTGAGATCATCCAATACAACCCTCTCATTTTACAGATGAGACAACCAAGGCCCAAACAGGGAGCTGATTGCATAAGATCATAAATCAGTAAGTAACAGAAGCCATTTGTGAAGTCAGATTCCCTGACTCCAAATCCTGAATTCTTAATATCATGCCACCCAGTGGTTTCCTATGTCCAACAAGCCCCACTCTTCTTCCAACTTGTAAACCATGATATAGCAAACTGTTTTTTTAGTCAACATATGCTTGAGAAATGAGGAATGAGGAATGGGGTGTTCTCAGCAAAGGTTAGAGTGCTTTGACATTTCCTTCTCCTGCTCCTCTTGCAGATGAAGAACTCTAGTAAATAGGATTGAGTGACTTGCCTAGATCAAGTTATTTAAAGACTTTTAAATGTCTGAGGCCAGATTTGAACTCAAGAAGCTGGGACTTCCTGACTTCAAGTCCAAGACCCGATCCACTGCACCACCTACCTGTCACATGCCAAGTCCCAAAATAGTCATTTCTTTCAAAGAATGCTTGAAGATGGAAGAAGATGATGGTTATATGAATAAACACATATAAATAAGAATGTACTCCTTGTAAAGAGTAAATAAAAGTGGATCTTAGCTAAGAAGATTAGAAAAGGCTCTAAATATGACTTGATGGATCGCTTGCAGTCCTATTATCAGCTTAATTCATTTCAGAAAAGTTCATCAGCAAATTGTCCTTAAGGTGATGAATTTTGTGGTCACAGTAAGCTGAAAAAATATCAGTGGAATTATAATTTTATTGTGGTCTGTGTTGGAGGAAGAAGCTCCCATAATGATTATTCCATAACTCTTTAAAGTCTGGAAGAAGAGTCAGTTCCAAGCTTCACTGACCTTCTTATCTTTTTGAAACTATGAAGTTGGACAAGGGTTGAAGCAGCATCCAAATGCATACTGATGCTTGAAATTTGACTTGCTTGACAAGATAGAATTTTAGTTGTACACAGAAATATAGAAAAAACCTTTTTAAATGGTGTGTGTGTGTGAAATTTTGGGGGAAGAGAACCTTAAAACTAGAACTTAGAAAAGAAGAGAGCTAAATGGTAATTGTTTGACATTGCTATTTATTATCTGAGTAAGATGAGAGAATCGATTTAGTCAACAGCCAACAAGTCAACTTACTAAGTGTCAGGACCTGAACTATTTAGATCACATCTATGATACCCTTTAGCTCTAAAACTATGACAGAGAAAATAGTTGAACTTATAGAAAGCTGAATGCAGAATAAGAAACTGCCCAAGATCAAGATTCACCTCTACCACACACTCTTTGATGTGGGACAATCCACTCAGACTCTCACTGCCCCAGTGCAACTTTGAAGACTATAAATTGGAGAGATCATAAGTTACTGTTCTGTAATGGTTTAGGGAGTTTCCTCTCCAGGGACCTATATACACTAATGAAATCACAGTTCTGAACCAAAAAATAAAATTATTCTATGATATTACAGACATAAAGAATAAGATTGAATGGCTTGCCCAAGAATCATTTTCTGTCTTATTCTCCTGTCCCCATCATTCATGTTTTGACAACTGCCAGCATCCAAGTAATCATCCTGTTCTCTTCCTTATTTTTCTATTCTTTTTTTTGGTTGCAATTCTTTTTAATAATTTTCAACATTCATTTTATAATATTTTGAGTTCCAATTTTTTTTCTCCTTCCCCTCTAAGACAAGCAAGCAAGCTGATAAAGATTATTATATATGTATAATCAAATTTTCATGTATTTCCATATACGTCATACTGGGAAAGAAAAATCAGAACAAATGAGAAAAAACATAAGAAAATAACAACAAAAAAGATTCAAAAAGTATGCTTCAATCCATATTTTGTCTCTGTAGTTCTGTCTCAGGATATGGATGGCATTTTCCATCCCAAGTCTTTTGAAATCATCTTGGATCACTGTATTGCTAAGAAGAGCTAAACCTATCATCGTTGTTCATCACATGATCTTGCTGTACAATGTTTCCTGGATCTGCTAACTTTACTCAGAATCATGTAAATCTTTTTTAGGCTTCTTGAAATCAAATTCTTTTGGAACAATAGTATTCCATTGCATTCATATACCATAACTTATTCAGTCATTCCCCAACAGAAGGGTATCCACTCAATTTCCAAGTCCTTGCCAGCCAAAAAAAGATCTGCTACAAACATTTTTGCATTCCCTTTCCCTCCTCTAAGATCTCTTTGGAATGTAAGCCCAGTGGAAACAATGCTGGATCAAAGGGTATGCACAGTTTTATAGCCCTCTGGGCATGGTTCCAAATTGTTCTTCAGAATGACTTGGATTAATTCAAAAGTATACCAACAATGCATTAATGTACCCACTTTCCCACATTCTCTCCAAGATCTATCATTATCCTTTCCTATCATTTTAGTCAATCCACAAGGTATGAGATTGTACTCAGAGTGGTTTTTATTTACATTTCTCTAACCAATAATGATTTGGGGCATTTTTTCAGATGACTATGGATGGTTTTAATTTATTTATCAGAAAACTGCTTATTCATATCCTTTCACCATTTATCAATTGGCAAATGACTTGTATCACTCAGTTCTTTATATATTTTAGAAAATAAGTATCAGAAACACTGGCTATAAAAATTGTTTCCCAACTTTTTGCTTTGCTTCTAATATTGGCTGCATTGGTTTTGTTTGTGCAAAAGTTTTTTAATTTAACATAATTAAAATTATCCATTTTGCATTTCATAATGTTCTCCAGTTCTTCTTTAGTTATAAATTCCTCCCTTCTTAGAAGATCTGACAAGCAAACTATTCATTGCTCTACAAACATGCTTATTATTATTATTATTATTATTTTGATTTTATTTTGGCATAGGACAATTATTTCTAAAGATGAGAAGAATCAATACAATATTCTCCTTTTGCTCACAAGATCACTAAAGTTGCTTCTTTTTACTCCTCAGGAAGTTTGGAGTGAACCTCACACCTAATCATGAACTTCCTAGTCACACATCAATTTTTTTTTTAATTTTTTGTTTTGTTTTGTGTTTCTGACAGTTTTTAAGATGAATGTCTAGCATTTGTAATCACCTGTTTTATCTAATTCAGGTCGATTTTAAATGCTAGGCATTCACTCAGTGGGCTGTGAGCAGTCTGTGGTTTTGTGAGATCTACAGCATAAAGAACCAATTTTTCTTGTCCTGATCCTATAGCTGTCTGAGAAAGGTGACACACAGTAAGACATAATGCTAAGAAAGGCTACGGCTGCCTTAGGCAGACAGATACCAAAGCCAGATGATTAAACCATTCTGTAGCATTCCCAGAAGACAAGGCAATGGAAAAAAAGTCATAAATGCTTAGTACTATAAAACCTCCAGAGCAGAACCCGCACTACTCCACACTTTGTCCTCCTGTGCTTTATATATTCTCATATTAATAAAATAAATTTTCAAAAGCACAAAGAGGAAAGAATGATAGATTTTAAAGAGCTATTTCCCTGGGACTTGTTTTTTTGAACTATTACATAGAATCAAGTATGGGTTTGGGGGATCATATGTGTGTGTGTGTGTGTGTGTACATATATATATATATATATGTATTTTTGAAAAAGTATTCACATATGCAATATAAAATATTTCAGACATGTAAAATATGAGTATTAAAAAATCATATCTGGAATCTTATATATATATATAAAATCTTATATACATGTGTGTTTAAATCTTTTTCACAGCTATACAATACCTATTGATATTGTTATTGATAACTATAGACATATAAAAACTTAATCAGAAGTATATCAATGTATAGCTTTGAAAAAAAAATCAAAATTTTCCACAATTCATATATGGAGCTTCAAACTGAGAAATGAGTTACATTACTAATATTTTCTATTAAATGACTTGTTATCCTATGCCATAGTCATGCATTTGTGTAGAAAAGAAACTAAAAATGCCTTTTGGATAGCTGATTTAATTACTGCAAAAGAGGAACAGGTGACATTATTTGCTCATACTTCCTAAAGTGCCTATTTTCAGAGCAACAACAAAAAAAATGAACTGTTTTTGAAAAAAAAATTAATACCATTCTATAATTTAAGAAGACCACTTTGGAAACACCACCTATGTTTAAATGCTGTGTTTTCAAATTTCTTTAGTCCTATTCTTTTAATTCCCCCTGGAAATGTAGGAGTTAAGTTCCTTCCCTTTATACTTTCATTCTGGATGAAGGCAGGTAGCAACACTCTCCCTAGAGACTGTCTCAGTCAGCACTTCAATAGCTCTTTCAAACAGGAGCAGCTGGATTCTATCCAGGTGAGAGAAAATATGGTACATATTTGTTTTTAAATGAGAAAAGAGGAAACATTAAGAAAATGAAAGCATAGCTTTAGAAAAAGATAGACCACTAAGTTTCTTTTAGAATGACCTAACCAAATTGGAGGAGGGGGAAGGGCAGTTACAGACTATTGGGTATTTCCTTATTTGAAAGTTTACCTCCTGTGCTACAGAAAATTTGACTTATTCCTAAACAGTCATACCCTAAGATTTTTATTGTTTCATGTCACTAGATCTCAAACTTGTTTAATCACTCTAGAGTATCCACAGTTCCTAGCACATAGTGGGTGCTTTAAAAAAAAAAAAGGCCTGTAAATTAATTGGAAAAGGTGAGAAGACAACATAAATAGAATTTCTCTCATCTTCTATGGAGATACTTTGTGTGTGTGTGTGTGTGTGTGTGTGTGTGTGTGTGCTGATAAATACCTTTGAATCCTATTCTGGTTCCCACAGGAGGATTTGACCTCCTAGAGAAAGGTTTCAGGGATTTTGTTCATGTTTCTATTTCTCCTTTGCCAATACCTTTATTCAGAGAGCCTCTGCTTCTCTTTTGTGTTCTACTTGCATTGTATAGAAGACAATTTACTAGCTTACCTTTTTCTTTTTTCCCTTTTCCTCCGCCCTCTTTTACCTAAATTTGCCTTCCTGAATCTGTTCTTTCCTGATTCACTATTTTATTATGATATGGCAATTGTAAGTGCTTATCCTATCTGCTAAGGGCTCTTTAAAACAATATTTATGATACCTTTGGAGCACAACCAGTGAGCTAGGCTTTACTAATAAGTATTTCTCTTTTTTTTTTTTCATTCTTTGACCCTTCTTTAGAGCTCTAATGACCTGCCACATTGCATTGTCACATATGCAATGAGATCCAAAACAAGTCTACAGTTCAGCTGTTATTATAGCGAGAGAGAGAGAGAGAGAGAGAGAGAGAGAGAGAGAGAGAGAGAGAGAGAGAGAGAGAGAGAGAGAAAGAAAATATGAGAGGAGGATGATAAAGGAGATGACCTCATTCACTACGGGCAAATATCTTCAAGTTTAGATTTTTACTATTTGCTTCAAAACATCTTATATCTACCTTAAGAGTCTTTATTCCCTATGTAGCTATCATTCCAGTAAATCTTTTAGTATTTGAAAACCCCAATATTAGAGGGAATGGAGGAGATAATAAGGGATATTCTTACAAATATTTTTAAAGTTACTAGACTTGATTCTACCACAAATATATAAATATCACCCTAAAAGGAGAAGAAATAGTTATATCTGTTTTAAAGGTATTTTTTTTTAATTTCCTGTCTTCTTTAGGCAGCATTTATAGTATATCTGGAATTATTCAAAAGATTTCATGTCCTTTGAGGCTCCTCCCAACTTGAGAATTCTATGGTTCTGTAATTCTGTGAAGAGATTTTAGCATCTTTCAAAAGCAATAACTGTCTGCAAAAGCCAGTTGGCTAATTATCATTAATCTCTTGCAGAAGCAAAGTTGTTAGTAAGCAATTTTTAGTGTAGCCTTGGTAATAGGCTACTCTACAAAGCTATGAGAAATAGGAAACAACTTGGGAAAAGAAATTTTGGGGGGTCTCATTTTCCTTATCTCTAAAATGAAGAGGTTGGAATAAAAGATCAGTATGATGTTTTCTCTATCTTTTTTTTTAATCCTGTAAAAACTAGATGAGCAAATTGTATAGCTATGTTTGATCAGTGTTTTTCTAGCCATTTGCCTGGATCCCTTTTAAATCATGAAAAATTATCCCTGCACTAGAGATTCTCATTACTGCTGTATAGTCTAACACCACCATTAAAATTGCAAGCCATAACATCCAAGTGCTTAGAGACTATGTCAAAAGGTATGTGCCTGTTTGGTCCAAGCCTCTTTCATTGATGGTACTACTATATTATATTATATGAGTCACTGGTACTAATTTAACAAATTGCAATAAAAGGCAGCCCAGTGGGCTAAAGTAGTTCATATTCCAAATTCTTTAAGCCTGAGTAGAAACTGACCCACAACAGAAGAATTCTTGGCTATTACTTTTAAGATGAGAATAGAAGTGTCTTATTTATGTGTTACAAGAATTCCCAAAGGAAAAGATGAGAGGCCACCAAGAAAGAAAGTCAAACTGAGACCATCCCCTAAATCCAAGTCCTATCCTACACAATCTAATAACGTCTTAAGAAGATATTACTACATAAAAAACACTATACTAGGTCTTGGGGACAAAAAGACAAAATAATTTGTACTCAAGCACCGTACATTATATGGGAATAGTTGGGAAGGGTCAGAATGGGGAAGAGAGAAAGTATATAAAATATATAAACAGGATTATGCTTGAGTAAAATAAAATTCTGGTATCAATATGAAGGATGAAGTAGAGAAGGAAGAGAAATCTCTGTGGCTTTTAGAACAACAATTTAAAAGATTAGATGGAACTAGATTATGGTAACATTAAACAAGTTTGAAATTTGGATAGTAAGAAAAATGAATAGAAATGTTTTCATCTTCCACTGTGGAGAAACAAATACCAAAGGTTTAGAAGTAAAGTGAAGTCACACTCTTACATTTTTGCAAAAGAAAAAAAAATAGAAGGGAAAAAGTATGTCAAGAAAACTTAAGAAATAATGAAAAGTGTGATATTTTAATTTCCACAAAATAATGAAGCATATGGCATGTACTGAGGAAAGTAGTCATTATAGGCTCTCCTCATCACCGGCAACAAATAGAAACTTGCCAAGGGGCAGATTATCAAAGCTTCATTCCAAGTGTTAGCCCATAAACATTTCTAAACATATTTAAATTCTTATTATACCCTTATGTAGGTACCACTATCTACATGTTTGCTGTAGAAAGTACTAAGCTTTCATTAATGAATTACATAGGATCTCACATCTGACTCTTAGGATTCTATTAGGATTAGCATCTTAATAAACCAGCTGAATATTTGCCAAATATATCTGAGATATTAATAAAGAAAATCTATGAGAACCAGAGCTCTTCCAACCTAATGTCTTCACTTTACAAATAGGGAATTTGATGCTCACAGAGGAGATAAGACTTACCCAGTATTTGTGAATGGCAGAACCTGAAGTTGAAACGAAAGTTCCTAAATCCTAGACTTACGTCTTTTCCAACAGAGAAGAAATTTAGTAGTGCAGTGATAAAATGTAGAAAGTGTCAATAAGAGATTTCACTAGATGTACACAATCAACATTCAATTCATTTGTCTGAAGTTAGAAGAATGATGTTCCATCTCATCATACTGAGAGGATTCTTTTAGTACAGCAAGCTATCAGATGTGCAGATCATGATAGGGAATGAATGCATGAATTGAAGCATTCATTGTCTTAATGGTAGGTACTGAAGGCATAAAAAGAAAAGCAAGGCAGGGTGGGACACATATGAAGAATTTGAAATAAAGGAATTAGTCATTTAATATTTACTGAGCACTTATTATATGTCAGGCTCAATGCTAAGCCCTAGGAATACAAAGAAAATCAAAAGACAACCTCTGTTCTCAATGACCTCACAGTCTAATAAGGAGAGGGGATGGGAAACAACATGAAAACAAACAAACAAACAAACAAAATTCTATGGAGAATGAATTAGAAATAATCAACAGAGGGGAGATTCTAAACTTAGAAGGAAAATAAAAACTTGAGGTAGAAAGTGATATTTTAGCAATGACTAGAAGAAAATCAGCTCAGGATAAAGAGGTAGAGCATCCCAAGCATTAGAGGCCAGTATCACTGGATCACAAAGCACATTTGGGAGGAAGGGTATAAGGTATGAAGACTGGGAGGCTGGTTATGAAGTACTTTGTATTCCAAACATAGGATTTTATATGTATTACTGGCACTGAAAAGGAAACAGGGGAGTTTGTTGAGTAGGGGAATAAGTATAGGTAATTATGCTGCCACATGAGTGTCATCTTGGTTTTGATGACCTTAACACTGCAGTCTTTCCTCTGCCAGTTTTTGCTTCTCTCTTAGAGTGGTGCAAAGCAACAAGTCCTTCTTTCATGGATCACAGCAGTTATCCTTCTTTCAATTACTTGCTCATTTCAGTATTTTACAACATCCATGAATTCATCAAAGTAGATAAAAACTCCATTGCTGCAGCATCTCAAATTATGATTTAGTGAATGATCCCCATGATCCTTTGTAACCAAAGCTATTTATAATTTCTACACAACCTTCTGGGCAGCTAGGTCATACAGCAGATAGAGTACTGCACCTATAGTTAGGAAGACTCATCTTCATGAGTTCATCTCAACTCAGACACTAGATATGTGACCCTGAGCAAGTCATTTGACCCATTTTGCCTCAGTTTCCTCATCTGTGAATGGCAAACCATGTCACTATCTTTTGAAAGAAAACCCTCAAAAAGAGGCCACAGAGAATAAAAAACAACTGAAATGATTAACAATAATACAATATTCCAGATACTACCAAGACCACTATTTATCTGCTCTTTTCTGTTGACAAAAATTTTATCACAAATCCCATAGACAAGTAATATGGTGCTATGGTAATAATTCCAGATTTAGAGGCTGAGGACCTGGGGTTAAATCTAATTTTATCACTTATTACCTATGGCAAGTCATTTTTTCCTCTGAGTGTCATTTTTTTAATCTTTGGAAAGAGGTTGGCCTTGATGATCTTTCAAGTCTATTCCAGCTCAAAATCTATTATTCTACTAGAAGTGCTTTAAGCTTGCCAACATGTACACTGCAGGCATATTAAGAACCTATACCATGATGGAGCAGTGAACTATAGTAAAGTGCCAATTTCTATATTAAAGGAATTATTTTACAAACTATAATCTATTTCATATATAAGGAAGCTGAGACTTTGAAAAATTGAATTATTTGTCTTTTGGCCTCCAGCTATTCTATGCAGCAAGATTTGAACCTACATTCTCTGACTCTAAGGTCACTTTGATATCCTTCACACTACATTTACTCTCAACTTTCTAGAAAATCTTGGCCACCAGTCCATATTTTTATTTTATTTTAAATTCCTGCTTAATTGTTTTGGAGTCTTTTAGTTAGATACAGTAAAGGCTGTACTTAGATTAGGTTCCTTAACAAATCAGGATAAAATATTGTAATTCCACATGAATATAAAAAGAACATTTTCTTTGAAGTGAGGAAATGCTTTGAAGTATAAGATATCATTCAACTCAAGCAGTGACCCTGCTGCCATAGATAAGATAGCAGTGCTGGGAACCAAACTCCATTAGGAAGGGTTATTATACTGGGCAGCATCAGGACTTTCTTGACACAAGTCTAAACTGAAAGAAAATCATCTTGTCTATAGAGTCTTACTGTTTCTCTAATTCAAAAGGCAAGCTGGCATAGGACAGATGGCATACAAGAAGTCAAAGGTTAAAGGAACCCAAGGATGGCATTTGAAGTTGGATATAACTCACAAATATGAAAGTGGAGAGGGAACCTTATTCCATTCTTTGTGAAAGTCCATATGGTCAACCTTTATATGCCACTGCTAGTAGGGGATACTTGGATAATCAAACTTAAAAAAAACTAAAAACCTATTGAAGAAAGCTAAACAAATTTATCCATTGATAAGCCCTTGTATCCTTAGAATTTTAGGTCGTGGAATATTCTGTTTAAAATCGGGCCAAAAGATATCATTATCGATACTCTTAAAGAGTTCATTGAAAGTTCATTGAACTAAATACAAGAGTGAGGGTAGTTCTTAGGAAATCTAATCTGGCATCTCCAAAAGAGGTGGCATTTTGAATTCTGTATTTCCCATTAAGTTCATTTTCAGCAAAGGCCAAGTGGTGAAGGGATGTGAGTACTGGATCTGGAGTCAAAAATCCTGGGGTCATATTCCAGCTTAGATACTTACAACTATATGACACTAGGTGTCACATAAGATCTCTGAGACAGTTTTCTCATCCATGAAATAGGGGAAATAATAGTTATACCATATATCTCACAAGATTGTTATAAAAACATGAATAACTACTGGATCTATTTATAGATAATTTTGGCCTGGCTCCTCCCTAGTAAAGCAGCAACCATGCTTCTACAATGTTAGTCCTTACAAATATTTCCTGAGTTTTGTTCTAGTTATTGCTAAAGAAATCATGTTTGTGTCTAACATCTCCATTCTTCTAAGGAGAAACGCTAAAGGAAAACATCTAGGGCTGTTCATCATTACAGAAAAGCATGGAATACTAAATAAAACACTTAATTTGGGATCAGGAAGAGCTAGGTCTAAGCTTAATCTCACATTTGCTGCCTATGTGGTGTTGGGAAAATCATTAGCCTCTCTAAGTCTTGGTTTCCTCAACTGAAAGAAATAGATGTCATCCCATGGGGCACATTCCATGATAGTTTCTAGTGAGATGAATGCAATTAGCTCCAAAACCACTTGAACAAACTTGATAAAGTTGTATTCATTGACTCTTAAAAGTGCCTTCCATGTCTAAATTTATGATGCTACAATTTTAATATAAAGCAAAGGTTCCCATACTTTGGCATGAAAAGTAAATGGAATTATTTAAAGAAAATATGTCTTTTCTTCTTGAATGCTTGCTGAAAATCTCCATTTCTTTCCTCTACCTTCTCTCAGAATGCTCCATCTAACAAATAATTTCCTCATCTCACAAATGAAGTTGGGATTGGAAAGGCAGTATCATATTAAAAAACAAATATTAGGCTGGCTTTGATATACAATAAAAAGGTGAAATAAAATTAAAATATTCTTAAGAATGAAAACAACATTCCCCATTCCTCATTTGTCAATCTCACCTCTAACCCTTGTGTCATTCCTAGAGTCTGCAAATCAATTATATTCATGTTTAAAATATCATTTCTACTGATTGCTTGGTATTATTTTCTTGATTTGTCTGACCACACTAAAAACACCTAGAATTTTGTTTTGTTGCAGTTATTGTTTTTTTATACTATACTATACTTAATTAGAGAATCACAGAACTGTAAGGGTTTTTCCAAACTCTGATGGATATGGTGCTCTTCAATAATGAGATGAACCAAATCAGTTCCAATTATTCAATAATTAAGAAAACCAGCTACACCTAGTGAAAGAACTATGGGAAATGACTGTGGACCACAACATAGCATTTCCACTCTGTTTTTGTCTGCTTGTATTTTTGTTTTCCTTCTCAAGTTATTTTGACCTTATTTCTAAGTCTGATTTTTCTTGTACAGCAAAATAACTGTGTGGGTATGTATACATATATTGTGTTTAACATATACTTTAACATATTTAACATGTATTGGTCTACCTGCCATTTAGGGGGGGGGATAGGGGGAAAGAGGAGAAAAGCTGGAACAGAAAGTTTTACAAGGGTCAATGCTGAAAAATTACCCATGCATATATCTTGTAAATAAAAAGCTATAATAATAAAAAAAGAACTCTGATCAATACAAAGATGAACCACAATTCTAGATGACTATAGAGAAAATATGTTACCCCATTCTCCTGACACAGAGAAAGGTGATTAATATGAGGATGAGTCATATTTTTTACATGGACCATATGGAAATTTATTTTGTTTGTGCATATTTCTTAAAAGGGTTTGTTTTAGTTTTAATTTTTTTAAGTTGAAAAGGGGAGGTCAGACAAGATTAAGCAACTTACTAAATATGGGAAAAGGTTGAGTAGATGTGAAATGTCAAGAATGATGCCTGAGTTGTAAATCTAGATGAGTAGGTAATTCCTGTATGTCTATAGGAGAGCAAAGTGGAGCTGTCCAGCAGTGTTGAAGATAAGGTTAAGCAAATGAAGCTGAAGAAATAAATGAGGAGTATAGATCTGAGGATGTGATACTAAATTAAACCCACCTATAAAGAACATATAAGGATGATCCTACAAAGAAGAATTCTAACAATTAAATTGCTAGGAATAATATGAGACAAGAACAGGGTCATGAAGATGCATGAAAAGGGTATTCAAAAGAAGGAAGTGTGACCACTGTCAATGATGTCAGATACTTCAAGGAGATCAAAAAGGATAAAATCTGTGGGAAATTCCATTGGATTGACCAAAAAGATTATTGATGTTCTTAGAGAAAATTGTTTCAGTCTCTTTTTAGACTTTCATATTTTCTTCTAATATTTAAAAATTATCTGGTCTAATGGGGAAAGTGCCAGCTTTGTAGAGGACCTGATTTTGAGTCCTGGTTGCTATTTTTTCAAGAGTATTTACACAGTAAATACTTAATAAATTTTTTGTAGGAGTCTATTTTTTAATCCATTCTGCTATTCACTTCCATTTTATGGGAGAGTTCATCCCATTCACATTCATAATTATGATTACCAGTTCTGTATTTTCCTCCATCCTATTTTCTCTCCTGCATATACTTTTGTTCTCTTTCCACCCTGTCCTCAGTCCTGTGTTATTTTTTACCCGCCCCACCAATACTTTATTTCCTATCACCTCTTCCTTCTCTTTTTAATCCACTCCATCCACTACCTTATCTTTTATCAATCCTTCCCCCTTCTCTTACCTTTCTCCTAGTGTTTCTGCCTCCTTTCTATCTTTTACTACTTTTTCTTTTCCTCTTTCTCCTCCTATTTCTTGTTAGGGTTAGATTAAATGGCTATACCCAACTGAATGATTACGTTATTCCCTCTTAGAGCCAAAACTGATGAGATCAAGCTTCAGACAATGCTCATTGCCCTTCTTTCTTTCCCTCCATTGTAATAGGTCTTTTGTACCACTTCACATGAATTAATTTTCCCATTATACTTCCCCTTTCCTCTTTTTTCCAGTACAGATTTTTCCATCCTTTATTATTAGTCTTTTTCTTTGATGTCATCACCACAGAGTCCATTCACAGCCACACCCTCAGTTCATGTGATGCCCCGCTCTGTCTGCCCTAGTGATAGATATAGTTCTCAAGAATTACATCTTGGGATGTAAACAAGTTTAACCTATTTCCCTTGTTTACCTTTATATGGTTTTCTTGAGTCCTGTGTTTTTAGATTAAATTTTCTGTTTAGTTCTGGTTTTTTTCAATAGAAATGTTTGAAAGTCTCTTACTTCATTGAAACTCCAGCTCCTCCCCTGAAATAAGATGCAGAATCTCACTGAGTAATTAATTCTTAGTTGTAACCCCAAATCCTTCAACTTCCAGAATATAGTATCTCAGGACTTCTGATCCCTTACTGTAGAAACTATAATATCCTGGGTAATCCTGACTGTTGCTCCTTGATATTTGAATTGTTTTTGTCTGTTACATGAGCTGATGCTAAGTGAAATGAGCAGAAGCAGGAGATCATTATATACTTCAACAATAATACTATATGAAGATCAATTCTGATAGAAAGGGATATCTTCAGTAATGAGAAGATCCAATTCAGTTCCATTCAATCAGTGATGAACAGAAACAGCTACACCCAGAGAAAGAACACTGGGAAATTAATGTTGACTGCTTGCATTTTTGTTTTTCTTCCCAGGTTATTTCTACCTTTCTAAATCCAAATTTTCTTGTACAACAAGAGAACTGTATAAATATGTACACATATATTGTATTTAAGATATACTTTAACATGTTTAACATGTATGAGACTTACTGCCATCTAAGGAAGGGGGTGGAGGGAAGAAGGGAAATGTTGAAACAGAAGCATTTGCAAGGGAAAATGTTGAAAAATTACCCATGCATATGCTCTGTCAACAAAAAGATATAATAAGAAAAATTGTTTTTGTCTGGTAACTTGCAATATTTTTCCTTGAAATTATAGTTTTGGAGTTTTGCAACAAGGTTCCTTGGGATTTTTCTTGTGGGATCTCTTTCCAGAGGTGATCAATAGATTCTTTCAATCAGTATTTCCCCTTCTGTTTCTAGAATATTGGGGCATTTTCCTTGATGATCTCTTATAGAATGCTATCCAGGCTTTCTTTTTTTCAGTCATGGCCTTCCAAAAAGCCAATAATTTTTAAATTGTCTCTTCTAAATCTATTTTTCTGGGTTGGCTGTTTTTCCAATGATGTATTTTACATTTTCTTCCATTTTTTCCATTCTTTTTAAGTTTATTTGACTGATTCTTTCTCTCCCAAAGTCATTAGCTTCCATTTGCCCAGTTCATGTTTTTAATGTGTGATTTTCTTTGATTAGATTTTGTATCTCTTTTACCATTTGGTTTATTCTACTGTTTAAGAAATTGTTTTCTTCAGACAATTTTTTTGACTCTCATACATAACCTTTCTTTTCCTTTCTCATTTGTTCTTCTACTTCTCTTATTCACCTTTTAACGTCTTTTATGAGCACTTTCAAGAAACTTCTTTAGACTTGAGAACAATTCATATCACTCTTTGAGATTTCTTCTGTAGACATTCTATCCTCATCTGAGTTTGAGTTTTGGTCTTCCCTATCACCATAGTAGCTTTCTATGGTTCCACTTCTTTTCTGTTTCTTGCTCATTTTCTTTCCTTTTCTTTTATAATTCCTCCCTTTTTTTAACTTTAAGGTTGAACTCTGTTCCTTGGTATAGGGAGTTTTGTTATGTGCAGCTCTAAGTTTTGGCTTTGAATTCAGGGGCCCCTTGTCTTTGCAGGAGGTAGTTCTGCCTGCTTTTTTCAGGAAGCAGTCTGGTTTCACAGAGTTTGCCTTCAGAGCTGGGACTTAGAACTGCTCCACTGATTTGCTCCTCTACTGAGCCAGGACTGAGGGTCATAGTTGGTGATTTGCTGTGATTAGACCCTCTCACTGGCTTTCCCACAATCTGTCTGAGCTGGGCTGAACACTTTTCACCCAGTTAGACTGACCTTTCTTGAAGTTTTTCCAATCTGTCTTGAGCTGGAGAGAGGTTTCATTCTGTCAGATTCTGTTCAGAGACTTGGTTTCATGTGATTTTTTAGGGAAACTGGGAGAGCTCAAGCAGCTTCCTGATTTAATTCTGCCATCTTGGCTCCACCCCCAGAAGTGTTAATAAATGGTTATTGACTAAATGACTATCCATGTGAGCTTAAGTAATCACTTCCACTTTTCTAGGTCTCACTTTGATCATCTGTAAAATGAAGGGAATGATTCTCTAAGTTATCTTATAAATTCTGTCTGTTATTGTTCAACTTGCTAAAATGATTAATTCTTTTTAAAAAGATAAAAATAAATCAACAAAAACAAGTGATAAGACAAATCAATAATTACTTTAAACATTATTGAATATAAATTTATTTTCAAATCAATACACTCTGATTGGAGGGTTAGAAAGCAGAGCAAAGAACTCTTCCCAAAACTTTTATTTAAAAAGAGCTTACATGCCAATCATCTCTACAATTTGCTACGATTGAAATCATTTGGACTAGACTCCATTATGCCCCTATACTGGGTATCTTTTTCCTCTCCTCCCCCCAATTTTCAGCCACCTTTTTGAGTGTTATCTTTTCCCCTTAGATTGTAAGTACACTGGGGACAAAAACTAATATTGTTTTTTCTTTTTCCTATTTGAATCTTCAACACTAGGCACAGTATCTAGCATAGTAGACACTTAATGTTTATTGACTGACTCATTCCAGACAGATAATAGAAATAAATGGATCTTAATAACTAGATAAGTATCCAGCTATGCAAGGTAAATAATCTATAATTCTAGAATTGGTAGAGGAGGAAGATTAATAGATTTCTTTCAATTTACACATTTAATTCCATAGGTTTAGAAATGATAGGGACTTTAGATGTCATCTAATAAAATCCCCTTATTTTATAGGTGAGGAAACTCTGACCAAGGATATTAAATGACTTTTCGAAGCTCACATAGCTAATAAGTGTTTGAAATTAAGTCTTCTTACTTAAAGGCTTAGTATTCTGTACAATCCACCATGCACCTGACTCATTTCATTAATTCAAAAAGATTATGTTCTCATCATAAGGACAGTCCTTTCACTGATACTGATGGCAATGCTTTCTGCAACTTATTAGTCTTCAAGAATTTCTGTAGCCACAAGACATATACCACATTTGCCACCATTCTGATGGTTAACTTCTCTAAAGCTGTCTAAGATAATGTTTAGATGACAAAATATAGTTTGTAGTTAGGCCCATACTCATAGCCTTTCTAAATTTCTAGGAGCTGCTAGAATTATTTTTACTATACTTCAGAGTCTTGAAGAACAAAGATGACTTCCATTTCAAAATAAAGAAGCAATTTAAGCATCAAAAGAATACAACCAGATGAGCTAGGCTGTTCTAACTTAGGATAATCAAGCACAAGGGAGAAACTAAGCAGACCACAACTTTCAATTCGTTCAGTAGTGGTATCATTCCTTGGAAGAGTAACTGTACTGTAGTCTGAGCAAGATAGCAAAATACAGGGGCAGCTAGATGGCACAGTGGAGAGAGCATTGGGCCTGAACCCAGATCAGGAGGACCTAGTTCAAACCTAGTCTCAGACACTTCACGCTTATTAGACAAATCACTTGACCCTAATTACCTTACCAAATTACCAAAGAAGAGAAAAGGAAAAAAAGCAAAATATAGTCTCTTTTAGTCTAGTTGGCTTATATCCTTAATGTACCCTGTTTCTTCTCTCCATAAACAATCTGTATGATGATTTTAAGAAACCCATCAAGAGATTTTATTTTAGTTTATTAGAATTTTTGTTTATATAATATTTCATTATTTGTAATATATTGAAAAAACTCTTATTCCCATAAGACAAAACACTAACTAGACAAATTTTAATGAGTATTGATTTTGGATTTGTGTGATGAAGCAAATTGATTAACTTGGTAACTTCAACAGTGAATGCAAATTGAACTATGAAAAAAAAAGTAAATACATGCACAAACAAGAGAGCTTTGAAAGTTACATGTTGAACTTAATTATATACTGAAAGAAAAAGCAAGCTATACATAACAGATTCACAGTTTCATGGATAATCCTTTTTTTTGTTTGGCTTTGTACATGTAATTTCTCACTTAAATTCATATGTTAAATTTAGAATTCTTTAAAAGATTTTTTTTTGTTTGACACTTCCTTTTTTTTTTTTTTTTTTTTTTTTTTTGCAGAAGCAAGGGTCTATGGATGTGGAATGCTGTGCATGTTAGACTTTTTCAATATATTGGTTATATTTACTAAACAACTTGTGTTTTTTCCCTCTTTTTTGTCATAGGAAATAAATCTCTAGAATAATTGGAAAAATATTATAGGAAATTTAAGTGATGCAAAAAGAACGTATTTCAATAAAAATGTATTTTTAAAAAAATATTTCATTGTAGCTGTGGGTAAAAAACCCAATTTTAAGAAGTTGTAGTTGATAACTTACATCTAAATTCCTAAGCCCATGTTCTCCCATCTTCTTGGTATCAGTCCATTAATTTCTTTCAAGACATGATTCAGGATTCATCTACTCCAAAAGAGCATTCTTCACCTAATTTTGTTGCTTGGCTGCTCCCTTTATTGTACTCTAATTCTCCGTCAGTTTTTAACTGTTGCAGCTAGATTTTTCCCCCAATTGTCTCTTTTTAAAATATTTATTGATATCTTTTGTTTCTGTGTCACCTTTTTCTGAATACTCTCCCAAAATTCAGTGCTGAACTATCCTTTATAAGAAGAAGATGGGGCAGGAAAAAAGAGACAATATGTGTGTGTGTTCAACACAATAGATCACAATATCAGCAAAGTCTAGCAATGTATGCAATGTTTCATTCTCATAGATATATACTTCTGCAAAAATTTTTCTTCAGGGTCCAGTTGATTCAGTCTATTTATTCAACATTCAGTTTTATTGGCCTTTTTTGTTGTTGTTACATTTGCCACTTAAAACTACATTCATTCTTATATGTGTTTCAAAAGTCTTAGTGTGGTTTTAAGCTATTAGTACTTAAAAACACACTAAGATTTGGGGGATATCCTGTATTGTTTTCCTGGTTCTGCTTACTTCACTGTATCAATTCATAGAATTTTTCGTCATGTGTTTGGATTCCTCATATTCATTATTTCTTATGGCAGAATAATACTCCATTTTATGTTATTTAGCAATACCTCGATTGTCTCTTGTATTACATGCATGTAGTAATACATGTTCAATTCCAAAAGCACAAATAATATAGCTTTGGAAAAACTTATTTCACCTGGGAAATTTTGTTGTGATTTTGTTTTGTTTGGGGCTTTTTGAGGGGAAGTTGTTTGCTTGTTTTTTGAAACATCTTGTATTTAGACATATATCTGAATTAGGGGGAAACTGCAAAAATAATTACTGATATATTTTGGTGTATATGAAATCTTTCTGTATTTGACATTTGGAGGATAGATGACAGTGTTATCTCTGATTCATAGAGCATGATTTTTTTTATTTTATAATATAATTCCAAATTACTATCCAGAATGATGGAAACAATTCATAGCTCTGCCAACAGTATAATAATGTCTTCTTTTCCAATAGTCTCTCCAATACAACTAATTCTAAAAATGTCCTCTTTGCCAATTTCATAAGTGGTAGATGAAACTTTAGTGTTTTTTTTATTTCATTCTTCATATCATTAATAATTCAAAGAAGATGTTCATAGGGATAATAGCTTATAATTATTTTGAGAATGGTTCATCCATATCCTTTGACCATTTCTCCATTGTGGAATGGCTCTGGTCTCATAAACATATTAATTCCCAACATATCTTAAAGATATATCTCACCTAAAGAGAGATGTTTAAAACAATTTCCTAATCAACAGGATCCTTTCTTATCTTAGTTTTATTAATTTTGATCTTATGTTTTTTAATTTAATTAATCAAAATCATCTTATTTTATCTTTTGTGATTGCCTATATCCCTTCTTTGATAAATAATTCTTTCTCTAACCATAGCTCTGAAAGCTAATATATATAGTTTCAGATGATTACACTACATAGTTTAAGATGTTGATCTAAATCTAAATTTTCTGAATTGTTTTTCTAGTTTCCCAGATATTCTAGTAAACTAGGATTTTTTTTTGCCTAAGTATGCTCTTGGATTTGTTGAACCATAATTAATTTAAATTTGTTTCTTAATCTTCTTTATTCAGTTCTCTGATTTATCTTTTGATTATTTTTATAATAATATCATTATTATATTTAAAATATAATTAAGACATGGAAAATCTAATACTTTTTCATCCAATTTTATTTCATTATTTTCTTTATGATTCTAAATCATTTGCTTTTCCCAGTGAATTCAGTTATTGTTTTGATACCCAATGGTGCATTGGTTAATATAAACCTAAAACTATAAATTAATTTAGGTGTCAATTTGCATATTATTGGCATAATCCAATCATGAGTAATAAATGTTGCTTTTGTGTTTTATTTATATATCTCAAACAAATCTTTTAAAATTGACACCCAGATATGAATGAATCATTTTCTATTATTTCCTCTCTGATCTTGTTATTTCCATATGTCATTTTGTTGATTTTTTTGTTTGTTTCTGCTATTTTATGAAAGTTATTGTCTCAAAAGACTAATTTAGTTTCTGTAAATTTCTAAGCAAAACAGCATATCACTAGCAAATTGATATGATTTTGTTTCCTCCTTAGTTATGTTTATTTTAATTTCTTCTTCCTTTTATTACTGTCAGAACATTTCTAAAAGTATATGAAATATCAGGGAAGTCCAAAAGCATCCTTGTCTGTTCCTATATCTATTGGGGATACTTTTAGTTTTTACCTATTGCAAATAAGTCTACCTTTGAATTTGAAAAATATACTGTCACCATATCAAAAAATAACTGTTTTGTGCTTGAATTTAATTTTTTTTAAACACACAAATGTATTTTGTTTAAAAAAATTTCTGCAAATGTTGATATAATCATAGAATTTGGATGTTAATGATGTTATATTCATTTTTGTTTAATGTTGAAACATTCTTGTATTCCTGGCATAAATACAACTTATTCTCGTGATTAATAAAAGTTTTTCTAATCTATCTTGCTATAGCAAGGTAGCTTCAATGTTCTAAGATTTTGGAACTGGTTAAAATTACTGGACATGATCCAAATGATTGAGAATGTAAAATCAGTGGCAAGAAGTCTTGGTCACAAAAAAAAAAAAAAACCTCTAATCTCATTGAAGGTGCTAAATGATAAAGTCAGTGAGAGCTCTGGGCTTAGAGTCAGAAAGACCTGAGTTCAGATGAAGTCTCAGATACTTAGTAGATGTATAAGCCTGGGAAAGTCATTTAATTTTTCTCAAGTTCAAATTCCCCATCTATAAAATGATAGTAATGAAAGAATCTACCTCATAGAGTTGTTGTGAAGATCAAATGAAGTAAGATATGTAAAGGCCTTTGCATTATCTTATAAATCACCTTATAAATGGTAGGTGGTAGTAATTAGCACCATTTATTGTGGTAGTTATCATAAAGATTCACTAATACAGATCAATCTGAACTTAGAAATTTTTCTTCACAAAAGAAACCCTGGTGATCTAAATAGTGGTGGAAAGCCAGATGTACTATCTCCTGTGTTTTATCAAATGAAGGTCTCCTGGGAATTTGTGACTAGAAATTTCTCATTGTCCTGGGTCTCCATACCATTCAGCATATAATAAACCATATATATATACACACACACACACATATATATATATATATATAAAACACCTTAATATTATATAACATTATATATGTTATATATAAAATTACTTCCATGTTATCAGGATTAGGACATACAGTAAAACATTGATGGTACATTCATAATTTCATTAAAGGAAATGGTTCCATTTACTAGGTAATACATTGGCAAAATCCTCATTGAAAACAAAGAGAGCTAATCAGTGGGAAGATATTGATTAGCAATGTGTAAATTGTACTCCTTGTTTATTAAATGCATCATTTGAATGGTTAGTGATCCACTAATCCTTCTAGTTGTTTTAACAGCCAAAGAACAAACTATCAAAAAACTAGTACCATTATAAGCTAACAGGAGCAGATGGGTCCTAGAACCTGTTGACTGCCTACCTGGACCTATGATGCTTAGGGGTTCTATAACCACTCATACTGCATATATATCTGTATATAATTTTGTTTATGTCACATCTTCCATTCAAATGTAAATTCTTTGAGAGGAGGAACAATTTTACTTTTTTGTGTGCATTTCTAAGACTTACCACATTATATAGCACATACTAAATGCTTAAGAAATTATGTGATTAATTTATAGATTTATAAAACTCCTTTAAATTTTGAGGAAGTGATTTACATACATTATCTCATTTCATTCCCATGATAACCCTATGAAGTGGAAACAGGTAATTATTACCATTTTGCAAATAAGAAAATTGTGACTCGGTGATATTAATTATATTTGCAAGGTCACATAGCTAATATGTTTCTGAACTTATTTTCCCGACTCCAAATGCAGAGCTCTATACCCTACAACAGTGGTTCGCATTTATTGATTAGCTTCTATCCATAGGGTTCAAACATTGATGGTCCAAGAACTTTGCCCAAAAATTCTTTAATGGTGCTTTAAATGATAAATAATTATCCAATTATATTTTAAAATGTGTATTTTGCTCTATGACAAGCATATTCATTTTTTCTAGAAATTTTTCTAGCAACTTGAAATGTTCATGTTTGTGCATATAATGTTTTAGTTGTTAATGCACCAAGCTGACCATTTATGACTAAGCTCAAATGATCCTGGAAGTTTCTAATGCTGTCATCAAATTCTTTCCAAACTGCCACAAAGATTTGCCATTCAGGTGCAAAGTGATTTCCAATATATAGTCAGATGGAGGCTAATATCCTCAGTTGTGCTCTATATATTATACCAGACTATCTCCCTTGTTCCTCTCTATTATCCTATATGTATCTCACTAGCTGTGTAATCACATGATCAAGACATTAAAAATGTTTTTATTCTTGTGACATAAATGTCAGGTGGTTACAAACAGTAATTTCTGAGTATGCTCAGTCCAAGCCATCTTAAAATCATCATGAGTCATCATAACTGTTCTGTAGAAACAAAACCTAAATCTCTTGTAATGGTAAGCCTTTTTCTTAAACTTATCCTGAATTTGTGCTATTATCTGATATATTTTCAAATGACCTGTTTGGTAGCACCAGTTGAACAATTGAGTTTCTCTAAGAATGTGCCACCGGTAAAAAGAAGAAAGTCACATCTATAGTCTTTTTTTCTACAAAGGTCAGCTCATATATGAACATATTTTTAAAGCATTACATATAACTAAACTGTAAATATATTTCCCAACAAAAAGTTAAATATTTTATAACATTGCTAATTATTTTTATGAATTGGACGGATGACTAAAATTTTCTTAACTTTTTTTTTAATCCCATCTATCTACAAGAGAACTTATAAAATTGTCCTATCTTTTTTTTACCATTTAGTTGGAAATAAAAATTTTTCCTTTTAGGTTTGTTTTTTAATCAAAACAAAGAAACTCCCTGCAAAATCATTTTTAAAACCATGTTTCATTGTGAGTCAAATATTGCAACCCCTTGTTCAAATAAAAAAAGTGTACTATTACCTTTTTTTAAATGTATATATCTCACATATATTTAAAAATATTTTACAATTAATTTTATGATTTTGTATTGAGTTGTCATAATTAAAGCTAAAAATAAATTATACTTTATAATTATAATTCTATAATATGAATTTTAATTTGGAATTTTGGAGGGAAATTTGTTCTTTATAGTTATTATAAGCCTTTAATGACTAAATTGAAAGGAATATTATGAATTATATATTGAAACCTCCAAGAGGTGGTGGTATTGTCATAAGAGGTTCAAGGAACAAAAAATTTGAGAACCACTACATAACATGTTAGCATCCCTAGAAAACTAGGAATAGATACTAAGAGAGTACCCATCCATTATTTTCATAAAAAGGTACACATTAAATTGAAGAATTTCTCCAGTTAAACTACTCCCATTCAAATAATTGCTCCAACCGTACATGCAACAGAAAATAGGATAGTTGGAGAGCTCAGATTCTGTTGGGAGGCATAATAAATGTTCCTCAATCCTATGTGGTGATGGGTCAGGAGAGATGAAGGGAGGTAATTCAATTACTATGGGCTTCATCTGTCTTTCCTTTGTGTCTATCACCCACATGGGATATTTGGTCCAAAATGGTCTACCTTCCTTCAGTATAGTAAAATTAGTATAGAATGGAAAATGTAATCTTGTAAGCGTGGAGGAGAAGAAACAAGTCAGTGCTTTTTCCCTAGGATTATTTCTACAACATCAGTGGTATATGAATATGTGTGTATACATACATATGCATGTATGTATGTGTATCTGTCTATATATAAATGCCTATAATATACTCCTTTTTTACCTCTGCCTTTTAGAATCCTCAGTTTCCTTTAAAATTTAGCTCAGATTACCTCCTATGTGTAACTTCTCCAGACCTACTAGTAACTAATGACTTCTTCCCAAATTACCATGTTTTCATTTTGTATGAACTTATGTGAATAAATATCATCTCCCTGACAAGCTTTCTATAAACAGGAACTCTCACACACTGTTATTTTGTTTCACCAGAATAGTACTATTAAATACTTGGTGATCAATTAATTTGATTGCTTGAAGAGAGAGGCTACCAGTTTGTATTGTCACTTTCATCAGAGTAATAAAGGAAGACGAGAATATCTTTATCAAATAAACTAATATACATGGTGAGAAGAAAGAACAGTGGGCAAGATGAGGATTAGAAACTGCAAGAGGAGTGCATCTATAGTTGTTGTCCTCCCTTTGCATTGTTACTATAATTGGTCTGTGTTCACAAAAATCTGTTAGTCTAAAGTCTTGGTTTATATCATATCAGAATTCCCACACTGGATATGCTAGAGAGGGGAAATGTAGTAAAGTATCTAGTTCTAATCTAAAGCTTCTTAATTATTTCAGTTTGACAAATATTTATTGAGCCATCTTTCAACTCTAGGCATTTTTCACTGGCTGTCCGTTGTGCATTGAATACTCTTCTCCTGATCTCTACCTCTTGGCTTCCCTGACTTCCTTAAAATTCCATTTTATATGGGAAGATTTTCCTGATCCCTTTTAATTCTAGTATCTTCTCTAATTTGGTTATTTCTAGTTGTTTATAGATGTTATTTATATGTTGTCTCTCCCCATTCGATATGAACTTACTAAAAGTAAGAACTCTTTTATCTTACTTTGTAATCCTAGCACTTAGCATGGTACGTGGTACATAGTAGGCACTTAAAAAGATTAAATATATACTATGTCTAGTCTTTATGTTGAGTTTATCTAAATAAACAAAATTGAGCTAATTTCAGATTTCAAATCCCTGGAGACAAGTACCAGAAGCAAAAATTGGCCATGTAATGTAAGGCATTGGTTTTCTCCTAGTGAACTGGCCCACTTTGATCAGATCAAGCTTGAAAAGAAATTGTTCAATTGCATGGTCCCAAGTTCAGTCTTTAGGGATTTTAGGCTTTCAGCAAGCATGTGCTAATAAATGTTTAATAATCATCTCTCAAAAAAGAAGAAAAAGAAGTATATAACACACTTTTTAAAACTGTTCTGCACTATTAACATAGTCTTGTTGACTTTGACAAGTTTAGACAACCAACAAAATTAAATATGTCCTGATTTGTAACATTTGCCAATTTCTGAGGGGTAAATACTCACACTGAAAATGTTAACAATCGATTCTCACAAACTGATTCTAACTGGTTCCAGCACACCCTGGCTATCAGTTTTGGTCTCTGTGGACTGGGTTCATAAGTCAGTTCTCAGTATGGACACTGGTTTATCAGGGCAGACAGAGCAGTTTCTGGTTCCCCTTCTCATGTGTTGATGTCTGAATGCATCAACATTTTAAATGTGTGTAAGCCCCTTGACAAATTGATCCATTAGAGCTATCTTGCCAGAGGTATAAAAACATTCAGTAATTCCTGTGAAAAAGATCTTGGGGATTTTAATGAACTGAAAACTCAATATGAATTCACATTGTAACATGACGACTAAGACCAATGAAGTCTTAAGTTTCATTAAGAGTAGTGTTCAAAATACAGTAACTGTATTCTGCCTTGGTCAGATTATGTTTGAATTTTTGTATTCAGTCTGATTGCTTCATCTTCAGAGGGACATGAACCAATTGGACAGTGTGCAGGGAAAGGCAACCAGGATGATAAGAAAACTGGGGACCATGCCATGTAATGATTGCCTGGAGATGAGACAACTTAAAGGGAACAGATGTCTTCAATTAATTAAAAGACAATCATGTGGAAGACAGAGGAGAAATGAGACTTATTCTACTTGGCCACTGAAGGCAGAACTAGAAGCAATGAGTGGAACATCAATGAGGCAGATTTCAATTGAAATAAGGAAAAAATTCTTAATGAACAAAGTTGTGCAAAAGAAGGGATCATCTTGGAAAGTCATAGAATCATCCTTAATAAAAGCTTTTTAAGAAAAGACTCAATGAGTATTTGGGGAGACAATGATGTGGGGATTTTTCACCAATGGATCCCAGATTAGGGACTCTAAAACCTTTCTAACTTTATAAATCTTCGCAAAAATTGGTAATTACAGATTAGATAAGGTTTCCAAAGATGTCCAAATATTTAGGTTTTAAATTGCTAACTCTTTACAATATGAGTACATGTTAGGTTCATCTCATTCTTAAATAATGAAAGAGAGTCCCAGATTCTCTTTCCATTGAAGCTTCATGCTTTTGCATTTGATTCTCAAATGATCAATTTCAAAAATTAAAAAAGCATATGTTACCATCCTTTTCTTTCAACTTCTTATAAGCACTGAGCCTTTTTCTCCCTGGGAATATTATTTGCCTTATTACACATTTAATTCATTGTTAGTTTTTCTTGGATGTGAAATATATGGGGTGGGAAGAGAAAAGAATAAAACAAATATAAAATCTCAGTATTGTCTAAATTTTGTAGCTTGTCTCAGGACTACATACCCAGTGACATTAGAAAGCATCAGCCTTGTCCAACTCTTTGTGACCTTATTTGAAATTTCCTTGGGAAACATTTGGAGTATTTTGCTACTTCTCTCTCCAGTTCCTTTTACAGATGAGAAAATTGAGGCAAAGTTAATTAACTTCTCCAAGTTAATAGGAATCTGAGGCCAGATATGAACTCAGAAGACAAAGCTTCCTGATTCCAGGCCCAGCATTGTATCCACTACACCATCACCAAATGATGTACATCCATGTTGTCCTTAAATACTAAGACTATTTCTTCAGGATAAAGGTTGTTTATATAGCTGTTGACAGCCTTTGAGATTTCTTCCCACTCTATGTAATTCTGTGACCTGTTCCTTGTCCTGTCCTGTTCACCACTGAAAAAAAAATTAACCTAATCATCCAAGAAGAATTCTTTCTTCCATTCCCAAAGACTTCACCTTTAAACGGCAGATTCTGATAAATGGAAGATAATCAGGAGAAATTTGGCTTAGTCATTGGGGAATTAATGAGGGTTAGATTTGGAGTAGTGTGATCTGGACTGGGAACATTCATATCTCTTCCAATTGACCAGATTTTTTTTTCTGGCGGACAATACCAACTGGCAGGAGGCTGGATAGAATGTTCCAGTTACAGCTGAAACAAATCATCTTTCCCTGGGAAATAGCCAGCTAAAACCAGAGGCTGATGACTTCCATGAAGAGATACTTACAGTTAAGCTTGAACTTCTATACTTCATGGTTACAGCCCCTTGAGTTAAGCTTCTGTGCCTCCTCCAAAGACCTTTCTTCCAAAGGGTTATCCTTTAGAAATATGGCAAATATTGTCAAATTGTGGCAGAAAACTGACAACCAGCAAAAAATGGTAGTTTATGCTCAAGCAAAAGATCTCTAGAGGGAAATGGCCCATATGCTGAGTTATCTAACCAAGAAAATCAAGGAAATAAAATGGAGAAACTGGAAGCAAAGAGTTAAAACAGGGGAATCAAGGCAAATAGGATGAGGGAAAAGAAAAGAGCATATAAGAACTAGATTTGTAAGACTGACCTTTTCTGGTCAGCACTATGGGCAGCAGGCACTCATGAGCTTGCACTGTTACCATTCCATCAAAATAACCAGGAAGGAATTGTCTGCTCCTAGGTTTGTGGCAGAGATCAGGTGTCATTTAGCTGCAAAATTCTGAGTCTAACTAAAAACATTCAGTAAATATATATTAGGCTAAAAAAGTATAAGTTTAAAAGCTTAAGTTAAAAAAATTGTTGCATCCTCCATGCCTAGTCTGATCAGGGCTCAAACAGCAGAACTCTCACATCCTGTCTTCTGGACCCTGTGTTTTTGACATCACCTTGACTTTTTTGGTTACTTTGTCAGATGATGGACTTTTATTGAACTTTCAATTAATTTATTTTAATGAAAACAGTATGTTTTTTTTATTTGTTTGGGGAGTTTTTTACACCAACTGTTGTCTATTTCTATAGATTCTGTATACTTACAGCACAGTTCTAAGGGATGAATTTGTACAGGAATTTATAGATAACATTAAATATGAGCACATGAGAAGGGAAACCAATGACTTCTCTGTCTACTGTGATATCAATGACAAGTATCATTTATATAGAGCTCTTATAAGGTTTGTAAAGTGCTTTTCATATATTATAGACATTCTTCATTTTATTGTGCTTCACATATAAAGCTTTTTTTTTTCACAAATTGAAGTTTTATTGCAACAGCACTCTTTATCCCTCCCCCAAATTCCTCCCCTCTTTCTTACTTCCCAATTACTGTCAAGCAAACCACAATCTGGTAGATGAAGAGCCACTTATTCCCACCAATTGTAAACCACAAGATAATCAAGCCAGTACATCTGAAGAAGTAAGGCATCCTGAGGGAGTAATAGGAAGCAAAATATGCCAGGCAAGTCAAACAATCACAACCACCCTAACCTCCATCTCTCTACAGACCACAATGAATAAAACCCAGTACCCTAAACCAAAGAGCCTTGGGAATAACAGTATAACCTAAACCACCAGAATGGCTTTATCTAGCCTCTGAAGCCATCATGGAAGGAGAAAATAACTGTTGCCAATCAACTGTTTCCAAGGCTTATGAGCAGAAAAATCTGGGAGTACCAGCGCTCCCTAGACAAGTAGTCTGTTTCCATTCTAACCCCCAAAGATATCATCTGGGGAAGCAATTCCTCTGGAGCAGAGACTGGTCATCCTCACTAATTGACATCAAGCAAGACCTCCAAAGGTAGAGACATAAATTAGGATGTATCAGGAAAATAAAAGAAATTCCACTTTGACCAAACTCCAACCACTCAGGATAGCCTAGGACCTTGGACCCACAACTTTTGCACAGTAGTACCTTGAACCACTGTCCTGGGAACCAACTCCTTTGGAAGTATATAGCCTGGCAACTGCTTCTCTGATGATCCTAAAAGAAGAGTTCTTTCACCCAAAGTCCTTGGCATTATCAAATAATTCACATAATAATTTGATATGATTTTATCACTAGAAATGATTAGAAGCATTAATTAGAAGCATTAATATCTGCTTTGCCCCTAAAATCCAAGAACATAGAACTTTTTCCTCTGATTTTCAACTAAAAACTACTATATGTGTATTAGTTTCTCCATTAGAATATGAATCCTTTGAGATTAGGAACAACCTTACTTTTCTATTTATGCCTCCGGTTTTTAGAAGAGTGCTTTGTGTACATAGTAAACACTCAATATATACTGCTTTCTTTATTTATTCATCCTCCAAATCCTGTGTCATTCTTGACTCCTTACTTTCACCAACATGTTCTCATAACTGACCTGTTTCCAACTCCTAGCACAAAATCTGTTATAAATGTGTTCTATCTCCTCTGACACTACCAGTAACCTCGTACAGTCACTCATCATATCCTACCCAAACCACTGCAATAAAGTTCTGGTTCATCACCTTTCCTTCAGGAGAGTCTGCACATGTCAGTCTTTCTCCCTCAGCTATCAAAATAAATGGCCTAAAATGCAAGTCTGACCTTATCATCCACTCACTGCCACCCCTGTTCAATAAATATGAATTTAATTTAATATAAAATCCTCTTTTGGACCTTCAAAACCCTTTATAACTGGTCCTTTCCTACTTTTCTAATCTTCTTATACCTGACTTTCCTCTATGAACAATCAACATCACCTGCCTTGCTATTCCTTGTACTATATTTTCTGACTTCATTTTCACTCACTGTCCCATGTACCTAAAATGCTCTCCCATCTCATCTCCATCTCCTTGATTCTTTCAAGTTTCAGCTAAAATGTTGCCCCTGAAAAGAGTCTTTCCCAATCCTATTTAATAGGACTATTTAATTTAACTGTTTGGTTCTGCACACGTATATTGTATCCAGGATATACTGTAACATATTCAACATGTAAAGGACTGCTTGCCATCTAGGAGAGGGGGTGGAGGGAGGGAGGGGAAAAATTGGAACAGAAGTAAATGCAAGGGATAATGCTGTAAAAAATTAGCCTAGCATGAGTTCTATCAATAAAAAGTTATTAAAAAATAAATAAATAAATAAATGAAAATGAAAATGAAAATAAAAAAAGAAAGAGAAATAACAGAGATTATATCTAATTTATCCTTTATGTGTATATTATAGATAGGTGCTTACTTTTTAGATTAGTATTAGATAGTAAGCTTCCTTGAAAACAAGGGCTGTTTCTGCCTTTCTTTGTATCACCAAAGCTCAGCACAATGCCTGGCACAGAGCACATACTTAAAAAATGCTTGTTGATTTGACTTAAGTTGAAATAGATTTGGTGACTTGCCCAAGTTACACAGTTGAATGTGAGAAATGTGAGGCTGAATTTGAACTCAAGTCTTCCTGACACCAAGTCCATCATATTATCTATTGTGCTACCTAGCTGTTTCTGTGTCCCTAAATAGGCCTGAATGGGAGAGGGATTTTTGGCACGTGGGAGTGAGGAGAACATGTTCTAAGGCTTGATCTTGAAAGAACTCTTAAGGTCATTCAGTAAATAAATTAAGAATCTTTCATATAGATGCTTACCCAGGGAAAGGGAGAAGTTTTTGTAATGATGCATCAGAAAAGCGCTTTGAAGCAGAGCTAAGGACATGCTTTTTCCATCACTGGCATATTCCCCTGGCAATATTCATTGCCTCAATCTTAGCCTCCGCAGTCCAAAACACATAAGGTCAGGAATATCCACCACATGCCTGTTTTTCAAGGAAAAACTGACCTTAGAGGCAAATTCAAGCTGTCTGATCAGGCAATTTGAAGTCCTCAGAAAGTCAGACAGTATGTCTGAATGGTTGCAGGGAGTTATGGAGACAGAGAAAAATGGACATTCCCTAGATAATGGTATTTGAGAAGAAATAGGGGATTGCCAAAATTAAGTCTAATCAATAGTCATTTTCAACTAGATGGTATAGTGGAGAGAGAGCTAGACTTGTAGTCAGGAAAACCCAAATTCAAATAATACTGCCAACGCTCATTAGCTGTGTCAGCCTAGGCAATGTACTTAATCATTCCTAGCCTCAGTTTCTTCATTTGTAAAATAGGGATAATATTATTTTTATAACTAAGATAATTTATATAAAGTATGTTACAAACAAAATGTTAAAAAAAATCAACTCATATTAAGTGGAAGGACAAATAGGATATGGTTTGAAGATAAAGAGAGGCTAAAATGTATATCATGCCTAGGATGCATTCCTTCCTTATCTCTGTTTGTTCAAATAACTTAGGAGAAGCTCAGTTACAACACACCTAGGGAAGTTTTCCCTAATTCCCCAATAACCTCACTTTCAACTGAAAATTTTCCTCTTCTCAAATTTTTCTAAAGCAATTTATGTCTCTTTCCTACAGCATTCTACCTCATAATATCTATTTTTGTATATGTCACATCCCCCAGATTACAAATTCCTTTTTTAAAATTGCAAAGAATGTTATTTTTCAACTTTGTGATTCCAAGATCCAATCTACTACTTTGTACATATATTTGTGGTGTTCTTCTTCTCTAAAAATATGATCATTCTATGGGAACAGGTTTCTTGGGGAGGTTCAGGAGGCAGCCTTAGTTTCAGTTCTGAGTAATAATCACCTCAAATGCAGCCAAGTGTTAAAAGTTTAAATCCTTTATTGTCTCCTTCAAAATAGCCCGGTTAGTTTTCTTAGAGGCCTATCTCCCTTCTTGGTTCTAAGAGTTCTTGCAGCTTGTCTGCCAGCTTCAGCCTCCAGCTCTCTCTGAATCTTGATTCTACTCTTCTCAACTGAGTCCAGGAGCTCTTTATATATGATCTCTTAAAGGTGTGAACCCAAAGGTTGACTCCTCCTCTGAGAGGGTGGGATTGTG
The DNA here is from genome assembly GCF_016432865.1 of Antechinus flavipes. Lineage (NCBI taxonomy): Eukaryota > Metazoa > Chordata > Mammalia > Dasyuromorphia > Dasyuridae > Antechinus > Antechinus flavipes. The sequence goes on from NC_067401.1 coordinate 306,593,121, forward strand.
GGAAGTGTAAACTTGTGAATCTCATACTGAATCCTGAAATCTCCCAAACTTGTGAACTAATGTGTGAGCTAATGTGTGAACTCTCAAAGATGGAAACATAAGCATTGTTTCTATCAATTCCATTGAGTTAAGTTTATGGCTCATAACATATATTAACCTTAATATCTGTTGAATACATTTGTGAATGAACTAAGAAACAAAGTGACCAGGTCAGCAGGACTGATCATCATTATTAAAGTCCAAGGCTTTTCAAAGCACAAAGATAAATGTTTTAAAGGGGCTAAGTAAGCATGAACAGAGTTCACAAGCTGAGAGAACCTAAAACCAACTAGGATTAGGGACTAACAAAGAAAGTGGTTGACTATAGGAACTGGCATATGACAATTATAATTTTGGATTTCTAAACAGAGCCAGAAAGAAAAAAAGACCAAGATGGGGGGGATGGGGAAGAAGAAAGGAGAAAGGGAAGGAAGAAAAGAGAGAAAGTATGAAGAAGAAATGGGGGGGAGGGATGGAGAGGAATTCAGAAGGACTCCTAGGTTGTATGCCTAAGAGACTAGGAGGAGGAAGTTGCCTTCCACAGTAATAGAGAAGGGAGGAGAAGAGTTTTCAGGAAATACAATGAGTTCTGCTTTGAACATATTGAATTTAACTGTTTACTAGACACCCAGTTCAAGATATCTGAAAGGCAGTTGGAGAAAGGAAATTGGACATCAGCAAAGATAAGGCAGAAAAGATTTGAGAATCATCAGCATAAAAATGGTAGTTAAATCCATGGAAGCCAATAGTAGCTGTTGTTATTATTAAAATCATTGTTATTTATATAAATATATTTTAGTCTAATCATATCAGCAATTTTGTTATGCCTTCTTCTCACTGGAGTTTGTCTCATAGGATAGTATTTTCTCCCACTTTTAGTTAAGGCATGAAAGTCTAATCCCTGAAGTATGTGTGCTGAGATTATTTTTCCTGTTCCTTTGCTAATTATTTTAGACATATTTAAATGTTTTACTTTTAAAACACTTATTCCTTGGCTTATGATTAGACTGAGTTTACATGACTTTAGGAGTTCTCAGATATACTGGGGGAAGGACTCAAACCAAATGAGATGCACATATTATGCAATATACCTCATATTGAAGTAATCCAGGGGAATGCAAAGCTGAATGGTATTCAGGTTACATACTCAACATAACTAGATCTAGACTCTACCATTGTACAACAGAGGTAGATGTGCCTGTTAGGTAGATCTTCCTTACTACAAATCTAAAACCTTATCTACTAGGATATCCTGTCTCTCCATCCAGGATTTATATATGTCAAATAATTTTATACTCTTAAGCAATAATAATTATTCCTTTTCTTTAACTATTGATAAATGTCACCTGCAAATATTAGGATACAAAATAACTTGAACAGAAGTTTCGCTACCTCCGTCAACTCTAGGACTTCTGAGTTCTCCATAGCCCTAGTACAACCCTTTTAATTGTAGAGTTTTACATCTTTTTTTTTTCTCATTTTTCTCACACTGATTTTTTTTTTAATTATTCGGCTTTTTCTGATATCTCTGCCTTAGGGACGTGGGAAAGCAATTGCAAACATATCCTATTTACCTATTTCTCTTATGTCCTCATTTTCTTTGAGACTTGCACTTTCAATTTTCTCTAACTTTATTATAATTGGGTTAAATTTCTTCCATGTCATCTTGATCCCCAAAGAAGTTAGCTTATGTATTTAAAAAGTGCCATTTATCTTGGTTAAGTTGAAATTCATAATGCTGTGTTCTTTCTAAAGTTCTCAGTGTCATCACATCATGTCTCCTGGAAAAAATGGTGTACTTTTTTGGTTTATAAAAAACCAAATAACATAAACTATATATGGAGTTGAATAACACTTGCATAGATAATTTCTCAGAATATCTGTTAATCTTCCATAGGTCATTCAAAAATAAAGCTCTCCAGGACAACCTGGGAAGTCTGATTATTTTATTCATGGATATTTTGAAGATACTTTGGCATCAAAAGTGATACTTTTTCTGGTTGTATGAATTGGTAAAAAAAAAAAAAAAGAGTCAATGGAAAAGGAAGAGCCATTTGGACACTTCACATTCATCTCTTATTTCTCTTCTTTCCAGTCTTATCCAAGGCGTCCTATTTATGGTTACTAATCTCTCTTTCTCTATTTGTAAGCAATTCTTCTAATGTGCTAACCAATGGTGGAAAATAAATCTTGTCAATGTTGAGTTTACTGGAGGAAAACTTGCACCCCTAGAAAAAAATTAAATCCTTCTCTGAAACTGTGAAAGTTATCTTAGTGATACTTAAAAGAAAATAGGATTCTAAGGTGGAGGGAAAAGAAAAAGGGATACCAACTACATTAAAATATTATAATTATATCAGAAAACATTTATACTTTTTAAAATATGGTGACAGTGAGTAGAAAATTCTACTCACTGGAGGAGGAGGGAGAGAGGAAGGATGGAAGGAAAAGAAGGGAGGGAGGAAGGGACGAAGGAAGGGAGGGAGGGAAGTAGGGAGAGAAAAAAGAAGGGAAGAAGGGAATGAGGAAGGAAGGAAGGGAAAGAGGGAAAGAGGGAGGGAGGAAGGAAGGAAGAAAGAAAGAAAGGAAAGAAAGAAGGAAGGAAGGAAAGAAGGAAGGAAGGAAGGGAAGTAGGAAGGAAGGAAGGAAGGAGGCTTGTCTTATGGCTTGTCAATTCAATTCAGTTCAATAGATTCTCATTAAGCACCCACTATGTGCAAGGATACAGAAACACAAAACCTACATTAACAAAAACCAACTTAATCAGTTACCAGCTTGAAAAAATAAACTGATTTCAGAATTTTCTTTCTTTAGTTATATGTTTGATCTATGTTGTTTTTTTTTATTATTCCTTTACTTTCCTGACATTAGGAGCGGCATACTTTTTGACCAAAGTAATTTAATTTTATTTTTTTTAATTTTATTTATTTTTGAAGCACATTGATTTTTGAATCATGTGGGGAGAGAGAAATCAGAACAAAAAGGAAAAAAAACACAGTACAAGGAAAAAAAAAAAAAACAAAGGAAGTGAAAATAGCATATGTTGATTTATGTTCAATCTCCATAGTTCTTTTTCTGGATGCAGATGGCATTTTCTATCCAAAGTCTATTGGGATCACTTTGGATCACTGAACCACTAGAAGAACCAACATCTCATAGTTAATCATTGCAAACTCTTGATGTTATTGTGTACAACATATTCCTTGTTCTGCTTGTTTCACTTAGCTTTAGTTCATGTAAATCTTTCCAAGTCTTTCTAAAATCAGCTTGTTCATTATTGGCTATAAAGATTTTTCCCCAGGTTTGTACTTCCAAACTGATATTGGCTGAATTGGTTTCATTTATGCAAAAACAATTTTTAAATATTTTAATGTAATCATTTTTTAAATTTTTAATATAAATTTTAATTTATTTTTTAAATTTAATTTAATGTAATCAATGTTCATTTTGCCTTTTACAATATTCTCTAGTTATAAATTGCTCCCTTCTTTAAAGATCTGAGAGGTAAATTATCCCTTGCTCTCCTAGTTTGCTTATAGTATCACCCTTTATGCTCAAATCATATACCCATCTTACCATATTTTGATATGAAGTGGTAAATGCAGGTTTATGCTGTGTTTCTGACATGTTATTTTCCACTTTTCCCAGAAATTTTTGTCAAATATTAAGTTCTTATCCCAGAAGCTAGAGTTTAGGGGATTATCAAATACTAAATTAATATAGGCCTTGATTATTGTATTATATATATCCGATCTATTCCAATGAATTCTATCACTCTATTTCTTAGCCAGCTCCCAATGATTTTGGCAACTGTTGTTTTATAATAGTTTCAGGTCTGTTACTGCTAAGCTACCATCCTTTCTTTTTTGTTTTGTTTTGTTTTGTCTTTTTTAATCAATAATTCCCTTGATATTCTTGATCTTTGGTTCTTCTAGATAAATTTTGTTATTATTTTTTCTAGTTCTTTAAAATAATTTTTGGCAGTTTTATTGATATGGCACTGAACAAGTAGAGAGGTTTAGGCAGAATTGTCATTTTTATTATATTATTTTAGCCTACCCATGTGCAATTGATATTTTCCCAGGTGTTTAAATCTCAATTTGTTTTTGTAAGAAGTATTCTGTAATTGTGTTCATATAGTTCTTGGATTTGTCTTGACAAAGAGACACCCCAATATTTTATTTTATCTATAAATATTTTAAATGGAATTTCCCTTTCTATCTCTTGCTGCTGGGCTTTATCAGTGATGATGGAAATACTGAAGATTTATGTGGATTTATTTTATATCCTGCAACTTTGCTAAAGCTATTAATTGTTTTGAGTAAATTTTTGGTTGATTTTTTAGGATTCTTTAAGTATATCATCATATCTTCTGCAAAGAGTGATAGTTTTATTTCCTCATTGCCTATTCTTAATCCTTTAATTTCTTTTTCTTTTCTTATTGCTAAAGTCAACATTTCTAGTACAATGTTGAAAAATAGTGATAATAATGGGCTTCCTTAGCAACAAACTGGGAAAACATTTTCACAGTAAAGGTTCTGATAAAGGCCTCATTTCCAAAATATATAGAGAACTGACTAATTTATAAGAAATCAAGCCATTCTCTTATTGATAAACGGTCAAAGGATATGAACAAACAATTTTCAGATGATGAAATGGAAATTATTTCCACTCATATGAAAGAGTGTTCCAAATCACTATTGATCTGAGAAATGCAAATTAAGACAACTCTAAGATACAACTACACACCTGTCAGAATGGCTAAGATGACAGGAAAAAATAATGATGAATGTTGGAGGGGATGTGGGAAAATTGGGGCACTGATACATTGTTAGTGGAGTTGTGAACAAATCCAACCATTCTGGAGAACAATCTGGAATTATGTCCAAAAAGTTATCAAACTGTGCATATCCTTTGATCCAGCTGTGCTACTACTGGGCTTATACCCCAAAGAAATACTAAAGAAGGGAAAGGGACCTGTATGTGCCAAAACGTTTGTGGCAGCCCTTTTTGTGGTGGCTAGAAACTGGAAAATGAATGGATGCCCATCAATTGGAGAATGGCTGGGTAAATTGTGGTATATGAATGTAATGGTATATTATTGTTCTGTAAGAATGACCAGCAGAATGAATACAAGAAGGTTTGGGGAGACTTACATGAATTGATGCTGAGTGAAATGAGCAGAACCAGGAGATCATTATATACCTCAACAATGATACTGTATGAGGATGTATTCTGATAGAAGTGGATTTCTTCAACAAAGAGAAGATCTAACTCAGTTCCAATTGATCAATGATGGACAGAAGCAGTTACACACAAAAAAAGAATACTGGAAAATGAATGTAAACTGCTTGCATTTTTGTTTTTCTTCCTGAATTATTTTTACTTCTGAATCCAATTCTTCCTGTACAACAAGAAAACTGTTTGGTTCTGCAAACATATATTGTATCTAGGATATACTGTGACATATTTAACATGTATAGGACTGTTTGCCATCTGGGGGAGGGAGTGAAGGAAAGGAAGGGAAAAGTCAGAACAGAAGTGAGTGCAAGGGATAATGTTGTAAAAAATTACCCAGGCATGGATTCTGTCAATAAAAAGTTATAATTATTAAAATAATAATAATAATAATAATGGGCTTATTGGGAATGCATCTAGCTTCTCTCCATTGCAAATAATGCTTGCTATAGGTTTTAAGATAGATATTGCTTTTTTATTGGAATCCTAGTGTTAACTCAACTTGAAACAAAGCATTAACTCAAGGGAGATGTTAGAATCCTAGTGTTAACTCAATGTAGTTGATACAATGCTTGCGTTCACACCTTTACTCATTGGAATTCACACATTTGGGAGATTTCAGGGTTTAATATGAGATATCTGAATTCACACCTCCCTTGAAGCTCTTAGGGCCAGAGAGCGCTCTGGGAAGAAATCCATAATCCCTCTCTCTCATATCCCACAATTCCTCTCTCTCATATATAAGAAACAGACAGAGGCTCTCAGAGAGAATTCAGCTGAATTACACGGGGATTGGAGGCTGAAGAAAGCAGAGGCAGAAGCAAAGGACAAAGCTGCAAGAACTGCAAGAGAGATCCATTCCATTTTCCACTTGGCTGGTTGGGCTGAAGGACTAACCTTTGGATTTGGAGACATTCGGAGGGAGCTCTTGGAACCAAGCAGAGAGATAGGCCTCTAAGCTAACCAGACTATCCTGGAGACAATAAAAGATCCGAACTTTTATCACCTGGCTGTGTTTTGAGGTGATTATAACTCTTAACTGAAACTAAGGCTGCCTTCAGAAAACCTCCCCGAGAAACCTGCCTTCTCCCAGGGAGTACTATTATATTAAAGAAGAAAAACCCAACACTTATTATTTTAAGGAAATCTCCCTTTATCCCTATGTTCTCTAATGTTTGTAATAGAAATGGGTGCTATATTTTGTCAAATGCTTTTTCTATATCTATTAAAATTATCATATGATTTTGATTGGTTTTGTTGTTGCTGTGATCAATTATGGTATTTTTTTTTTTTAATATTGAACCTGCTCTGCATTCCTGGTACAAATCTCACTTGGCTGTAATGTATTGTCCTGCTGATAAATTGCTGTAATGTCTTTGCTAATATTTTATGTAAAAATTTTGCATCAATATCCATTAGAGAAATTGTTCTATAATTTTCTTTCACTGTTTTGATTCTACCTGGATTAGGTATCTGTGTCATAAAAGAAATTTGGTAGAAATGTGGTATTTTCCAGATAGTTTACATAGTATTAGAATTAATCGTTCTTTAAATGTTTGGTAGAATTCACTTGTGAATCCATCTGGTGCTGGAGATTTTTTCTTAGGAAGTTCATTAATGACTTCTTTAATTTCTTTTTTCCTAAAATGTGTCTACTTAAGGAATTTATTTCCTCTTCTGTTAATCTGGGCAACTTGTATTTTCTTAAATATTCATTCTTTTTATTTAGATTGTCAGATTTGCTGCTATACAGTTGAGCAGCACAGTTCCTAATTGGTTTGTTTTTTTCATTGGTGGTAACTTCACCCTTTTCATTTTTGATGCTGGTAATTTATTTTTTTTCTTTCCTTTTTCTAATTAAATTGACCAAAGGTTTATCTAATTTTTGGGTTTATTTTCATAAAACCAACTCTTATTTTTATTAATTAGTTTTAATAGTTTTCTTAGTTTCTGTTTTATTAATCTCTCTTTTGAGTTGCAGAATTTCTAATTTGGGATTTAATTAGGGATTTTTAATTTGTTCTTTTCTAGATTTTTTAAATTGCATGGCCAATTCATCTATCTCCTCTTTCTCTGTTTTATTCATGTAACTATTCAGAAATATGAAATTTTCCCTAAGAATTGCTTTGGCTGTGTCCCATAGGTTTTGGTATGTTGTCTCATTATTGACATATTCTTGGATGAAATTATGGATTTTGTGATTTGTTATTTGATGCACTCATTTTTCTTAGAATTAGATTATGCAATTTCCATTTGCTTTTAGTCTATCTTTCCCTGGCCCTTTATTGAATATAATTTTATTGTATTGCAGTCTAAAAGGGAAGCATTTATTATTTCTGCTTTTCTGCATTTGATTGTGAGGTTTTTGTACCCTAATACATATCAATTTTTGTGTAGGGCCCATGTACTGCTGAGAAAAAGCTGTATTCCTTTCTATCCCTATTCTATTTTCTCCAGAGGTCTATCATATCTAGATTTTCTAGAATTCTATTAAGCTCCCTAGTTTCTTACTTGTTTATTTTATGGCTAGATTTGTCTAATTCTGAGAAGATAAGGTTGAGGCCCCCAACTAGAATAGTTTTGCTATCTATTGTAATTAGTTTAAAATCTTCTCTTGGAATTTGACTGTTCTACCACTTGATGCATCATTTATGGTAATCTTTATCAAAATGTACTTTTCCTTCTTTATCTCTTTTAATAAGATCTATTTTTTTTTCATTATCTGAGCTCAGAATTGCTACCCCTGCTTTTGTACTTTAGGTGAAGTAGAATAAATTCTGTTCTAGTCCTTCACTTTTATTCTGTATGTGTCTCTCTGTGTCAAATGTATTTCTTGTAAACAACATATTGTAGAATTCTGTTTTTTTAATCCACTTTGCTATTCCTTTCCATTTTATAGGTGAATTTATCCCATTCACATTCACAGTTATAATAACCAGTCTGTATTTCCCTCTGTTCTATTTTCTCCTCCATCTATACTTTGTTTCCTCTTTCCGCCTTGTTTTTAGTCGTGTTTTGCTTTTTTTTTTTGACTCACCCTATCCATTACCTTATCTTCTATCACCCTTTCCCCTTTTCTTACCTTTTTTCCTAGTGTTTTTACCCTCTCTGACTGGACTATCTGGATAGTTAATCCCTCCCTTTTCTTTTCTCTTTCTCCTCCTACTTCTTTGTTGGGTAAAATTAATTTCTATACCAAACTGAATGATTAAGTTATTCCCTCTTTGAGGCAAAAGTGATGAGATTAAGCTTCAGGCAATGCTCATCTCTCTTCCTTCTTTCCTTCAATTGTAATAGATCTTTTGTGCCTCTTCATTTGACCTAATTTGTTCCATTATACTTTCCCTTTCCTCTTCTCCCAGAAAAAGGATTATACTTTATATATAAAATCCTTTTCCCACTCTTAATGTCTTTTACTTTGATATCATCACATCAGAGTCCATTCACAACTACATTCTTTATCCATGTGATACCTCCCTTTGTTTGTCCCAGTAACAGATATAGTTCTCAAGAGTTACAAATATCATTTTCCCTACTAGTAATTTAAGCAGTTTGACCTTTAAATAGTATATATTTTCCCCTTTTTTACCTTTCTATGCTTCTCTTGAGTCCTGTGTTTAAAGATTAAATTTTCTTTTAGTTCTGTTTATTTCAATAGAGATTATTGAAAGTTTCTTACTTTATTGAAGATCCATTCCTTCCCTGAAAGATAATTCTGAGTCTAGGGGTATAGTTAATTTTTGGCTTTAACTCCAGAATATGTTCCAAATCCTCCATTCCTTTATTGTAGAAGCTGCCAGATCCTGGTTGTTCCTTGATATTTGAATTGTTTTTGTCTGGCAGTTTACAATGATTTTTCCTTGAGATTATAGTTCCAGAGTTTTGCAACAATGTTTTTTCTTGTGGAGTCTCTTTCTGAAGGTGATTGATGGATTCTTTCAATGACCCTCTCTGTTTCTAGATTTTCCTTGATGATCTCTTAAAATGTTATCCAGGCTCTTTTTTTTTAACCAAGGCCTTCAGGTAGACCAATAATTTTTAAATTGTCTCTTCTGAATCTGTTTTCAAGATCTGCTATTTTTCCAATGATGTATTTACATTTTATTCCATTTTTTTCATTCTATTTAGTTTGAGTGAGTCTTGATTTTTCACAGAGTTATTAGCTTCCATTCTAATTTTAAAGTGGGGTTTTTTCCAGTTAGTTTTTGTATCTCTTTTTCCATTTGGTTAATTCTACTTTTGAATGTATTGTTATCTTCAGTGGATTTTTTTTTCATTTGGCCAATTGTATTTTTTTAAGAACTCCTCTTCCTTTTTCAAGTTATTGACTCTCTCTTACATATCTCTCATTTCTTTTTTTTTTCATTTATTCTTCTACCTCTCTTATTTGCCATTTAAAGTCTTTTATGAGCACTTCCGAGAAGCCTCTTTAGGCTTGAGATTCATATCACTCTTTGAGATTTCCTCTATGGACATTTTGTTATCATCTGAATGGTGTTTTAGGAAGTCCCTGTCACCATAGTAGCATTCTATAGTCAAGGTTCTTTTTTGTTTCTTGCTCATTTTCTTTCCTTTTCCTTTGCTATTTCCTTTTTTTTTTTTTTTTTTTTTTTTTTTTAATTTTATGTTTGAGCTCTGCTTCTCCAGTAAAGGAGGTGCTGTCCAAAGCTTCCTGTTCAGCTCTAAGCCTTGGCTATGAGCTCAGGGAACCTTTGCATTTGCAGAGAGGAGTTTTATCTGCCTTTCCAGGAAACAGTCTGATTTCCCAAATTTGCCTTCTGAGCTAAGACTAGGGACTGTCCTACTGCTTTCCTCTGCCACTGAATCAAGAGTGAGGGTTTCAGTTGCTGATCTTCTGTGATTAAGACCCTCATGCTGGCTTTCCCAAACTCTGTCTGAAAAACCCCTTTTACCCTAATGAGACTGACCTTTCTTGAAGTTTTTCCAATCTATCTTGAGTTTAGAGTAGTTTTATTCCATTAGACTTTGTTCAGAAGCTTGGTTTTATGTGGATTTTGAAGAGCTAGAGCAGCTTCCTGGCTTCACTCCACCATCTTAGTCCCACCCCCAGAAATCTGACCAAAATAATTTTTTAAATTGTTAGATGGTAACCTTTCCTTATCCTGGTACCAGATGCCACCTTGGATTTTGAGAATTGTGCTTAAAGCTAAAACAGAAGAAAATTGGAACAAATATAAAGGCTTTTTGCTTTTTTTGAAAGGGAGAATGACGAAATGAATTGAGAGAGGCCTCAGAATCAGGAAGGCCTATGTTTCAATGCCAGCTCTGACCCATGCTGATTATGTGGTCCTGAACAAGTCACTTAATTTCTCAGTATCCCCAAACAAGGCTTTAAATTATAAATTGAAGAGCAGGTGCCACAATCTACAATGGCAAAAGAGTTTTATTAGCAGGAACTCTCTTCACCTTCACTGACAAAATCAATTCAGTGAGGGTTGAGGGGAATTAATTATTTACATATCACCAAAGCAATCATAAAGACATTTCCAATTATCACTTCAAGACCTTACATGTCCAAACTAGAAGAGAACCTAGAGAGCATTTATCTATTTCAAATCCCTTCTATTACAAATGAGGAACTTCAATGTAGGACAGTTAAATGACTTTTAGGACAGTGAAGTGACTTGCCTAGGTCAGAAAAGTAGCCATTTGTGATATTGGTTTTGATGCTAGATCTTTCAACTCCAAATTCAATGCTTTTTCCAAAACATCACTATACCTCAATGATATTTGCACATGTGAGATATTTTGAAGGAAAGAAATTCTTCATCCCAAAAGTTGGGACAGCATAGGAGTTTAATAGCAGAAGAAAATATCATAAAAACTATGCTGACTGCATGCAGCAGACGACCTACACAATCTACAATTTTTCACCAAAGGTTAGTCCTAGAGCAATGGAAAGAAAATTGGAATGGCAATCTGGATGATTGAATCTACTTATGACAGTGCCACTATGGGCAGGTTACTCCCTCAATGTGGCCTGAATGTTTTCATTTGTGATCATAATAGTTCACATTTAGGTAGAACAAAAAGGGTTTACATATTTATTATGTTTATTATTTAATGGGATCATCAAAATTGCCCTGTGAAGTATTTGCTATTATCATTCCCATTTTACAGACACAGAAACTGGAACTCAGGGAAATTAAATTGTTTAATATCACATAACAAGTATCTGAAATACCAATCTTTCTGGTTCTAGATATGGCATTCCATGCTCTAAACAATGCTTTCTTGTGGTAATCATTACTGTTCATTCTTTGTCTTCAAAAAGGGCTAATGACATCTTAGGATGATGGTTTGACTTGTGTGTGAATTGGATTTAAGTGATGATTTAAGTTGGAATGAATGAGCTTCAACTTCTCTCTCAGCTATAAGCATCTATAATTCTATGAATTTTGGAATTTCAAAGTCTTATGTATTTCTGAGATTATGTCTATATAAGATAAAGAGAGAAACCCCAAGGAAGTCATATTCATAGTGAATTATTCAGAGACATGAAGAATATTCTTTAAATGCCTTGTAAAGCATAACTAGTCGATATATTTCTGCCAAGAGTTCTAGAAAAATCAGTACATGATTTCCTTAGGGACAAATGGCCCACATAAGTAAGACTGTGCTCAAAGTTAGCTAAGAACTAAATGCAAAACTAATTATACTCAAAGGCTCCCAGGAAATATATAAGTAAAAACCATAACACCTCAGGTTGTCATAATTAGGGCTTTTAATGTTCAGAATACAATTTCATTGACAGGAATGTTTTGTTTCCACTAAGGATGCTGGCACTGTAGAATGAGCTTTTCATTATAGAAAAGAGATAATGTTCACTATAATACGAGGCACATGAATAACTGGGATTTGTTTTTCTTCATAAGAAAAAGCTTTATAAGAAAAGCTGTTGGATTTTGCCTAATTCCTTGGCAAACTGAAGGAGAAATTGTATTAAATTGAAAACAAACAAAGATGAGCCAAAATGTCATGATGTATGCAGAAGTTTTCTGGGTAACAAAACCATTAGACCATGATTTAACAAAAAAAAGTCAATAGAAAAGAACCCCCTGAAAGACACATGACAGAACTGTCATTTTCCATTTAAAACTAGCCATGAGAAAATAGTGAATTCTTTATGTCTTACTTAATGTCAAGAAATACTTCAGCCATCTAGAAACCCTATTAAAACTTCAAATAAATGGAAAAATCAATGATTTCCTAAGATTCCTCAAAGATAGAGGGACTCTCTTGCCTAAAGTTGACTGAAAATATCCATTACTTTGAATGAACAAATTGAAAGAACAATAGGCCTTCATAGAGCACCACATCTTTGATACAGACAGCAATTTTGTGTCAGAAAAACCTAAATGCCAATATTGCCTTACTATGTGACCATGGGCAACTTACTAAATCCCTCCAAAGCTCATCTTTATTTATAAAGTGTAAAACATTCTTTCACCTACTATCCCTTGTTGTTTTGAAGATCAAAAAAGATGACTTATGGAAAGTACTTTGGAAAATTTAAGGCATTACATAAATGTTTGTTATTATCAATTTTTATATAACTATCGTATGATAACATTAATAAATGTCAACAAAAAGGTTTCTCTCACTTTAGAAACGTGTATGCCTAGATTATCATTAAATACTAAATATAAATGATAGATTTATCATTATTTTTTTAAAGTGTTAGTTATTAGCTTATGTAGTCTACCTAAAAAATCAAACTATTCAAATAAGGGAACAATAATAATTAGACACAATTACATCAATATTATGACTTTTAAAAGCAGGGTAACAAAAAATGCTAAAACTAATGGAAAATGTGTTGTAATACAACTGTTTATCATGAGATGCTAAAAAATAAAACTCAACAACAAGGACAGGGCAGAAAAAAATGATATCGTGAAATGTCAATGGACAGAAGTAGAAAGAAGGAATTTCACCATTTTTGAGCATCATGACCTTGCTTCAGTAGAATGCTTTGAAATATATGGACATTTTCTTTATATCATATCTCATATGAAAGATATAGTAAAAAATGAAAGGAAATAACAAATATAAGCAAAGAGAAGAACTCAAGAGAGAGGTTTACCCCCTAGAACTCAGATCAGGATTCCAAAATTCAGATCTGATTCTCTTTACAAAGTACTACATTGTAATATGAGAATAAGTTTTGCGTGCATCTAAAATGGGTATCATATTGCCTGCCTTGTCAGTGAGTAAAGGAAGAGTTAGAGAAAGGGAGAGAATTTGGAGTTCAAAATTTTTTAATGAATTTTATTTTAAAAGGACTATATTGGACAGATTGCTAATTGTAACTTTGCCAGAACCTTAAATAATCATCAAAGAATCCTTGTGACAAAGACAAAGCAAAAGAAATAATAAAATTAACTTTTTAAAGAAAAATTCAGTTGAAGAAGGTAAGACCTTAGATGTTAGGACAAATAGCCTGATAGGAAATATAGAAGGGGAAGGAAATAGATACTGAGGATCATGTGAAAACAGTGATAAAGAGACCTTGGATAGTAAGTGAGATGGGATGATGCTGGAAGGAATTCACTTGGAGTGTGATCAAGAGAGGAGGAAGAATTCTATTTAGTAGCTTCCCTATGTTAACTAATTATTCTTACTAACAAGATTCTAAGCTTATGTGTTTCTACCTGTTAAACTAAAATTACTGTTGCTGAAAGTACTACTACTACTACTACTACCACCACCATTATTATTACTACTATTATTGCCACCACCATTACCACTACTCTAATTTTGGCTTCCAAGGACAATGTCAATCTTACTTCCAATTCAAGGCCTCTTTACCAATTTTACTAAGCTGCTGAAAGAATTTGGTATTGTTTCTAATACTTGAGTCATCCAATATTTTCTGAATTTGGATCTCAAGAAACTGACCATCCTTCTGAGACGAATGCATACTGATTCTTCTGGTTTTTACTGGCATTTGATTCTAATGAACTAATGTCCCAGTGATAGTTAATCCATTCTATTTCACATCTCTCATTGACTCTTCATATCTGCCATTGACTCCTTCCCAGTTTGACTTACTCCCCATCCACTGGCCAAATGGATTCTAGCATATCTATTCCAAATATAGTTAATAATAGTCAAATAAGAAGCATTTATTAATCATTTCCTGCATGCCAGGCATTGTGCTAAGTGTTGACCATATGAAAAAAGGAAGAAATAGTTCTTCCTTGTTCTCAGAAAGTTAACATTGTAACAGGAAAGAAGATGAGAAATCTTGTAAATATTGAGATATATATAGATATATATAGATACATATATAGATATGTATAATATATTTGTATTATATAAAGATAATCTCAGAGACCAATAGCTGGGAGTAAGGAAAGGCTTCATGCAGAATGTAAGATCTGAATAAAATAATGAAGGAAGACAGAAATTAAGAGACAACAGTAAGGGAACAGAACATTCCAGGCGTTTGACATATCCAGTTCAAAGGCACAGTAATATAAGATTTATTTTCCAAGGATGGCAAGTAGGCCTTGTGTCCTGAAGTCAGTGATTTCCCCAATTCCCAATTGGATTTATTTTAAAAGTTGGATATGAATTAACTTGGATTTTCATACTTAGAATATCAAGAGTTATAAGGAACCCCAGAATTCATCAATTCCACTTCCTACTTTAATCAATAAGAGTTTAGCTATGATAATCAGTCAGTCAGTCAATAAGCCATTTACTATATAACAGGAATTATGTTCAGGGCTAGAAATACAAAGATAGGTAAAGCCGGTCAGTATTCTGAAGCAGGTGTCATCCTAAGTAAGGTAGGAGACAACATGTAAAGAATTAGGTTGATGCAAATAATGTTGGATATCACCTCAGAGAAGAAGAGACAGTAATGCCTGGAGGAAAGGGGGGAATCAGAAGAAGTCTCCTGCAGAAGCTGGGGTCTGAATTCAAGATTGAAGGAAGTCGAGGAGACTAAATGGGAAAGATGAAGGAAGAAATATAATCCCTGCATTGTGAAGGGGTGGGAGCAAGATAAGGATAGCCATTGCAAATGTAGAGGAGTTAGAGACGAAATGAGAATAAGAGATGGTGTGAGAAGAGCTCCAAGTTGCCTTTCATAGAAGGATTATAGCATAAGTAGAATACATGAAGTAGAATGTAAGAAACCTGGAAAAGCAGAAGAGGGACAAGTCATAAAGAGCTTTAAAATGCCAATTTTTTTATCATTGGTACTGGAACTAAGAGAGAACCAAGGTCATTTCTTCATCTGGGACTGATGACAGATTAAGCTTTATCTACATATTCACTCTGTGACCCTAGTCTGGTTTCTCTTAGCCACAATTTGCTCATCTCTAAAATGGGGATGGCAGCACCTACTACATATACTTATTGTAAAAATCAAATGAGATAACATAGGTGAAATACTTTGCAAACCTTAAAAATACCATACAAATGCTAACTGTTGGAGGCAGACAGAAATTAGAATGAAAAGATGAATGCCTTCTATACTGAAAATCCCAGAAGCAATATGGCTACCTTTAATACTTACTGTCTGTGTTTACCTGGGCAAGCCACTTCAGGCTTCAGTTGAGCATCTGTGTAAAATAAGGGAGACTAGGTAGCCTTGGAACTTCCCTCTGCCTCTGAACCTATGATCTTTGAGGAAAATAACGCAACTTCTGAAGCTATGTCCACTCTTTAAAAAGTTTGAGAAAGATAAAAGTATAAGGAAAGGGTAGATTGATGGGGCATCTAGGTTGCTCAGTGGTTACAATGCTGGGCTTAAAGTCAGAAAGATCTGAAAATCATATCCAGCCTCAGACACCTAATAACTGTGTGACCAACTTGAATCTATTTGCCTCAATTCCCTCATCTGTCAGAGGAGCTGCAGAAAGAAATGGCAAACCACTATAGTACCTTTGCCAAGAAAAGCCCCAAATAGAGTCACAAAGAGTAGAGATGAAAGCAGAAGGGAGGAAAGGGGTAAGTGTCTATTTGCATTTGAAATGAAAGATTAGGAATGATCCAAGGCTAGGGATGGCTGGTTTTATTTTGTCTTTTTTATTATTTTTTTTTTTAAATATAGTCATGGTTGGTGATGCAGCACAGCACTTCAAGGCTGGTATTAATATGTTTCTGATCTGATGAAAAGCTTTTCTGAGTCAGTAGACTATGAACTTTCAAAATAGCCCTAGAGACAATCACTCAGGATTTCTGCAGGCAGGTGACTGCCCCTGGAATGGGTATACTTAGTAAGGCTTGCAGCCTGCTACTTAATGTTTCAATCTGTGGCTAAGAATCATCTAGAGAACAAGTGAGATCGTGCCCCAATCCACAAATGACAAGTCTTACTATCAAAAGATCCTCATTAACTGCACTAAAGGCATCTAGTTATGTTCCCTTGCTGGGTGAAAAAAATCAAATGTTAAACTATTATGTTAAAAAAAAAAAGCCAAGAAACTATACTGAGTATGCATGTGATATACAGATGTATTCAAATATATTGTGGAAAGAAATAACCTAAGCATATTGTTACTAAATTTAAAAATTCAAAGCAAAAAAAAAGATAAATAGGTATTTTTTTAAAAGACATCATGGGTAGTTAGAAAAACTATAATCTCAGAAAGAGATGAAAAAGATAAAACTGATTATCTATTTATATTTGCCTGATACATACAGCACCAAAATCATAGGGTATTCCAGATATTAAAGATGAGAGAATTATTCTGAGAATATTTTATATTAAAATATGTTTTTGTACTTGATTCAAAAATATATTCAACCCATTTATCAGTACTTAGAAATCTGAGGATTATGCTAAAATAGATTTTTCTATATAAACCATAGCATAGTAGATTGTGGCTCTGGAAATAGTATAAATAAACATTACTCATTTTTTTCTTAATTCATAATTGTGTTACAATTGAATCTCTTAAGAAAAAATTACCTAAAGATATCATTTGTTTTTTTTCCCTTAATCTATTACCTTCTAGCTAAATTTCTGAAACATTTACTCATAACATCTGATTTAGTTATAGAGAGAAAAAATAATTTTCTTTCTCTTGAAAATGGATATCAAGATGATATGCAATTCTATATCAGCTGAATTGGAACTGAACAATCTATCTTATGTAAAGGTATATGCAAAGATGAATCAAACCAAAAGGCTTTGGTTTATCTCTCTACTTTGAACACAAAAAATGAAGGTAGGTTAAACGTCCTATTGCACCATTTATATATAATTGTGTAGTCAGAATGTAAGGTCATCAATACTTATCACATTATGCCACCCTCCTTTAAAGAAGAACAAAACTAAACCATTTCATTCAATTTCAGGTGTTCATATCTGTTTGTATCCTCTGCTTCCTTTTGTTTCACTGATGAAGGCATAGAATCAATGCTTTTACTTTCCATGTATATACTTTATCTTTTCCCCTCTTTGAGATGAATATTTAAATGACTATCATTCTTTTGTAATTTATAATGTCATTTAAAAACAGAAATAACATTGTACAAAGAAAAGGCAAACCCTGCTTTTCTCTCTACAGCTAATAATTTTTCAAAATGGAATGTTTTTTAAAGCAGAAAATAATAGAATGAAAAAAGAGTAAAATGAAATGACAAAAAGGTTCATTTATGTGTGGATCTCTATCAGTTTGGGGGAGGAAAACTTCCATTCTTGTTTAGAGGTGATGAGTTTTGAGCTTAAAGGTCTTTTTTAGTCAGTAAACTCTCATAATGGACTACAAAGGAATTTGTTAATATGTCAAAAAAATTTCCCAGCTACTCAAGGAATTTTATTCTAAAATTAAAAGATCCTTTTTAAGCACAGTAATATAGTACTTTGGTTGCATATTATGAATTAAGGTTTATTAATAACCTAAGACCCAATGACAATTTAACCAAAAAAAATGAAACTTCAAACTTGGCCCTGAATTTTGCTGTTCATAAATTGGCTGTTGTTGTGGTTGATACTGTGAAGTTATTGCTTGAGGAATGAGGTTGAGAGGAACTACTAGAAACTTACTTAGATATAATGAGCTGTTTACAATGAAAATATAGAAAATTCTCAAATTGAAGTTTATGTTCAGATACAATGGTTTCTTAAACAGAATTTTAAGATTATAGACATAGAATTGGAAAGAACCACAGAAGTTATCTAAAGTATAAAAACTGAGGACCAGAAAGTGCTTTGTTCAAGTTGACAAAAACAAGGTGTCAGAAACAAGATCTGAATAATGTCTAGCAAAGTTAAAAAACTGATGAAAATAATCTATGATGAAATCATAATTATTTCAATTGGACACTGGTTGTGAAGTATAGATTGTCCCAAAAATCTTAGTGAGTTTTTAAAATTTAATAACTTCATAAATGTAAAGACTACATCTCCCCCTCAAAAATAAATCATCTGAGTGCTTAATCATTTAAATTTCTTGTAAACTATTTACTTTGAAGGATTTTTAATCCTATAGTTATTTTTTTTAATTTTAACAAGTCAAAATAACTTTCCATGCTTTGTGAGTACAGCAATTTCTGGAAGATACATTCTTAAACTGATAAATCAGTCAGTAGAGGAGGTAATTTTTCTTGACTGCTTCTATCATCTGGTCTGCCTCCATTTGACTTTTTCTTATGGAATCACTTGAAAACTGTCATATGGGCATGAAAGTATTATTCTTTTGATGATCTAAAGACTGGGATTACAAATGCAGTCCTTTCAGTCATTGAGCAACAAATGCTGAAAATTTTTACAAAGTTAAAAATTGACTAATGTTTAATGCAAGACAATGGATATGTTGGATTTTGTTAAGAAACAAATGTTTTTAAATGTATGTAATTATCCTTTCAAGTGCCATCTTTGTACATATACAGGATTTATAATTTTGAAGTTATTAAATCTTAAAATTACACTAAGAATTTTGGGACACATTTTATAATGAATTCATTGATTCAGCAATAAATTCGTAAAATATAAATGATCCTTGTGGCAAGCAATTGAGGTAAGGCTTAGGCAAAGTCAGTGGCCAAAGGAATTATTTCCCCAGGTGCTATGTTAAAAGAGAAAGTTTCAACCAATACTACAACATATTTTCATTAGCATTAATACTTCTTGGGGGAAAGGGGAGGGAATGTGAAAGATGTCTTTGATCCCATTGCATCCTTAGTATGAACTCTTATTTCAATGGTTCCATGACCTCACTAATGTCTGGGTTTCTTCCAATGGTCTATGTTCCAAATGACGCAAGTATTCTTATACTGGTCTCTTCTTGTTTATATATGCTTATAAATCTTCCAAATGAGAATTACTGACTATTCTCTGAGAACATAAATCCCTAAGTCTTTTCAATTTTGCAGGTATCAACATAATAACTGTGCTGTCCATCTAAATTCCTGTTCTTGCTATAGGACCAGTCTATCTTATTTTTCTTATCCTATATTTTCATACCTTTCATTCTAAAATTCTTTCCACAAATTCTCCATAGATCTAAACAGTTCACTGGAGACCTCCTGCTTCTCTTATTATCTCAGAAATAACAAAGTATCAATTGGTATCCCTCATATTCATTTCCTGACTAGCCTACCTCTTTTTCTAGTTAAATATGTCTAAGTCATTTATCAGGGCAATGAGGTGCAGTGATTGTTTAATTCTATCTCCAAATCATTATCAAAATGATGGGCTAGTCTTTGGCTCTCAGATACTGTGCCAATATCTCAGTTCTCCTGGATTCAATTTTATCTATGTAAATCTATATCAGTAGAGTCCTAATCTCTCTCCTGAGCTACAGTTATGAATATCTTTTGGATATTGGATGTCACATAGCCATCCAGACTCACAATTCTGATGTTACTTTTAACTTCTCATTCCCACTTATCCCGCATATCAGTGCCATTGACAAACTGTTATTTCCTATATTCACATCTTTCTCCTCTGCATTTCCTTCGCTGCACTGCCACAACCATATCACTGGTCAGATACTGATTATCTTTCACTACACTATTGAATTGGCTTTCTAAATGGTCTTCTTATATAGTCTTTCTCCATTCCAATCCAGTCTGCACTCAACTGCCAACATGATTGTCTAAAGCACAGGTTTGACCCTGTCACTTACCTATTTAATGAGTTTGCAAATACTATTAACTCCAGGATCAAATATAAAGTCCTTTGTTATTTAAAAATGCTTTGTGATCTAGTCTCTTTCTACCTTTCTGGTTTTCTTATATTTCCCTGTTCTCTACACATTTTATTGCTTGCTTATCTTTAGATGGGGGAAGGTAGAGAAGGAAGGAGAAAAAAATTGAAACTCAAAATCTTAGTAAAATGAATGTTGAAAACTATCTTTATGTGTAATTAGAAAAAACAATTAAGTGAAAAAACAAACCCCAAACTGTGAGGTTGGCCTTCTTGAACATAACACCATATCTCCCCTATCTGAATATTGGCAGTCCCTTACACCTGAGAGGTGCTCAGATCCTTTGCTCCTCAAATCTACCTTTTACTATCTCTGCCTTTCTTTAAGACTCAGTGCAAATCCTAAATTCTTTTTTTTTATTTTGGCTGGGGCAATTGGGGTTAAGTGACTTGCCTAGGATCACACAGTAAGAAACTGTTAAGTGTCAGAAGCCAGATTTTAACTGGGATCCTCCTGATTTCAGGGCTCGTGCTCTATCCATCGCACCAACTAGCTGCCCCTTAAATCCCACATTCTATAAGTTTTTTTTTTTATCCCCCAGCTTCTAAGGCCATCCCCTCTCAGATTTTCTTACTTTTACTCTGTATATATTGTCTCTCCCTTCTTGAGAGCTTCTTGAGAGCAGAAGTTACTTTACTTTGTTTATTTCCCTAGAAACTAGCAACTATACCTACCATTTAATAAATGTTTCAAAAATGCTGCTTCTTGTCCTTGTTTCCACCAAGTCATAGAAGCTTTGGATGTGATCCAGTGATAATACTATATGTCTATTAATTGAAGTTCGACCCACTTTGGTTTAGAGAGGCTCACTTCTAAGTTTTTCACAGGGTGATGAGTTATTTGGTTAGGGAAACTCTCAAAGATCACTGCAGCTAGGTCTCAATTAGTGAAAATGACAAATTTCCTGAAGTAGGTACTATATGTATTCAAATTCACACTATATGAAGTTATAGTTATGAAAAGTATAGCAATGAGCTCCAGCTCAATTAGAATATACAATGTGAATTCAAATAATTCAACAACTTCAGGGAATTCCTAATTCATAGTAATTAAATCTTAAGAGGTTAAATCATGTATGTGGATACATTTTGATGATATCAGGAATCTTGAAGCATTAGATTATTCACTTGAACAGCAATATGAAAAAATGAGTTAGAGAGAGGAAAGAATAGTTACTAGATTATTATAGGAGTCTGCATTAAAAACAAATCAACGACCAACAAGCCTTTATTAAGTATTTGCTATATGTTAAAACCAAAGGCTTTTCAACAAAAATCGAAAAGTTCTTACCCTCAAGGAGCTTACATTATAATAGAGAGGACACTATGTGTATAAGTTGAATAATTTCAGGGGAGAGATACTAGATGCTGGAAAAATCAAGGGAACCCTCATCTAGGAGGTGATGCTTAATCTGAGTATCCGAAGAAATAGCAAGTTCTAAGAAGCAAGGGTGCCTTTCACCACTGAAGCCTTCCAAACATGGAAAACAGCAACTGCATGTATGGAGACAGAAAAGAAAGCATTCTATGTGAAAGACATCAAGGAAGCCATTGATGTGACCTTAGAATGAGAGAGTAATGTATATATTTTAAAAGACTAAAAAAGTAGGAAGGGGACAAGTTGTAAAGAGTTTCAAATGATCTTAAAAATTTATTCCTTGATCCTGTTCACAAGAGGGATTCATTAGATTTTAATCACTGTCAGGTGGGGAGTAAGGGTGGGGATGGAGTTGGAGAATGGATGTTTAGCCCTGCTATTTAAGAAAAACCAATTGGATGCTATATGGAGGATAGATCAGAGTAGGAAAAACTTGAGGAAAGGAAGCCAATCAAAAGCTTCCCTTCTCAAAAAGTACTCACTGAGTTTACATCATGGGAATAGTTTACCTTTAATTTTGTATATATCCAAGGAAACTTTTATACATTTGACAATGGTGTAAATTGTTTCAGGTCTTGCTATAGAAAACACCAAAGGTTAGACATGTTCATGATTCATTCCCAAGTCATTAATAGATGCACATCTAACACATCTTCTAATATCTCCTTCTTTCAAGTCTATCTTTGACAGAATTCATAGGGTCTTTGTAGTCATATATATTAGATAGTTCTCTTGATAATTATCTTAATTTTGGACAATTTATTATGTTCATCTTAAACATTATAAGTCAAGGTGAAAAATCTATCCTATAGAGTGCTGTCTCCTGTTGCATGAAACCAATGAAATCATTTCTGCCCCCCTTTATTTTGTCTCCAAAGAGAAGTGTGTCATTCAATGACTAGCTTAAACTTCTTTGTCTCCTAGTTTCCTTTAACCAGAATGACAACATACATGTCTTCAGTTTTATCAATGTCTCACTGTCAATGGTTACTGGACAAGGATCACATATTAATGGTATCAGTGGGTAAATTAATGTTGGACCCAGTTAATGTAACTGGAAAATTTCTCTAGAAATGCAAGAACACCAGAAGAAGAAAGAAGAGAAAGCAGAGATTTTCCAGGGTCAAAGATTAGCAAAGTAGAAAAGAAAAAATGAGTGATATGGTATTATAGATGATGGCTTGCATATTATTGAAATGTTTGGCCATGGAATCCAGGCTAGATGGGAAAGTAGTTAAGATTAAAATAGAAAAGAACTGGAAGAAATCAAGAGATTAAATGGAAAGGTACTTTCACATTGCTTGTGATCTAGATGATGACTTAGGCTTATCAGTTATGATATGTTGAACAAGTAGCATCTGGCAGAATCTATAGACAAATTTTTGTCACCTTGATCACATGAGTCCTAAGATCAGCATAGACTGCCTCTATATCTCTATTACCAAAAGAATATCTTTGTTCCCCAAGACTGAAGCACATCTTAGGGTGTCACTATTATCTGTCTAAGGTTTCTGAGCAATTGAACTGTAAGGAATACAGAAATCAACTTTTACCAATAGCTCTAACACAAAATGACATCTCTTCCACTATGGTATAGACCTATTCCTGGGCAGGTTGGTGTGTATCTGTGTTCTTCTATAGGTATCTTGCTTGGGAATTTGTTTGTATTATGCTGAACTGGAAACTTCCTGAGATTTTCAGAACAGAAAATACCTGAAGGCCAAGCAATAATGAATCTACTTCAAAGAGCTTTGTAATGAAATTGTAGAATCTTGACTCCCAGTTGCATGTGATTCATTTCCCTTGGGAGTGTGACATCTGGGAGAGAATTATAAGCATACTCTCATAGTCCCGTTCATCCAACTAAATTCCTCAGGGAGCAATAGAAAACATTCCCAAGAGTGAGAAATAAAGACTCCTAAGACTCCTCGGCCATGCTGGTTTATTTGTTTTTCCAAGAGAACCCACTCTTTTGTTTTTATCATGCTCAGCAAACAAATCTACCATACTGTTGCAGAAAGACAATGAAATTTGCTCATGGTCTCCCTTTTAGGTTAGAATTGCATACTATTTCTCAAAACTCCATTGTGCTAATCCTTTAACTGTACCAATACCTAAGCTCATGCTTTCTAAATTACTGATAAAGTTTCAGGAGCAATGAGATGGTTGAAATGATGAAACAGGAGCTAGAAGTTGGAAATGGGAATTTCAGGGCTCAAGATCTTGAAGGTGGAATAATTTCAAGTGATAAATTGTCATGTATGTTTCTAACAATGAATGGCTAAAGCAACTGGGTAGAGAAGGGCATCACTGGAGTTGAGGGAATCAAAGGCCTATAAGAGAATGGTAATATTAATGTTGTCAACATAGATGTGAAACTCATTGGGGGATGCAATAGAAAGTTACTCTTTAACCATATGCTGAATCATTGAATTAGGTTGAAGAATTCAACAGCACACTGTGAGAAGAATAGGGAAAGAATCATATAATCTTTTGCATGAACTTCAAGAAAAAAAGCTTTTTTAAAAAAGCTTTTTTTATTTTCAAATTATATGCATAGATAGTTTTCAACATTCACCCTTGCAAAATTTTGTGTTTTAATTTTTTTTTCTCCTTCCCTTCCCCCATCCCCTCTCTTAGATAGCAAGTAATTCAATATATGTTGAACAGGCAATTCTTCTATACATATTTCCATAATTCTCATATTGTACAAGAAAAATCAGATCAAAATGGGGAAAATGAAAAAGAAGACAAAAAAGCAAGCAACAACAAAAAAGTAAAAATACTATGTTGTGATCCACACTCAGTTGTCACAGTCCTCTCTCTGGGTGCAGATGACTTTCTCTATCACCAGTTCATTGGAACTAGCCTGAATCACCTCACTGTTGAAAAGAGCCATACCCCCAGTATTTATCATCACATAATCTTATTGTTGCTGTGTGCAATGTTCTCTTGATTCTACTCACTTCACTTAACATCAGTTCATGTAAATCTCTCCAGGTTTTTCTGGAATCATCCTGCTAATCATTTCTTATAGAACAATATTCTTCCATAACATTCATATACCATAATCTATTGAGCCATTCTCCAACTGATGAGTATCCACTTAACTGCCAGGTCCTTGCCACTACAAAAAGGCCAGCTACAAACTTTTTTTTCACATATGGGTCCTTTTCCCTTTTTTATGATCTCTTTGAAGTACAAGCTCAGTAGAGACATCGCTGGATCAAAGATTATGCACAGCTTGATAGCCCTTTGAGCATAGTTTTATATTGCTCTCCAGAATGGTTAGAGGGGTTCACAACTCCACCAAAAATGTATCAGTGTCTCAGTTTTCCCACATCCCCTCCAATATTCATCATTATCTTTTCCTGTCATCTTAACCAATCTGAGAGATGTGTAGTAATATCTCAGAGTTGTCTTAATTTGCATTTCTCTGATCAATAGTGATTTAGATCATTTTTTCATATGACTAGAAATGGTTTTAATTTCTTCTCTGAAAATTGCCTGTTCATATGCTTTTATCATTTATGAATTGGAGAATGGTTTTTATTCTTATAAATTTGAATCAATGAATTGAAGCAGAGGATGGTATACTATAGATTTATAAATGTATTGTAAATATACATTTTTTAAAATTTAAATTTAAAATAGTTATTGATCACTTATTATTTGCAAGTCCTTGTGCCAGGTAAAACAAAATATGGAAAGATGAGAAAAGCAGTCTTTGTTCTCAAGAGGCTTATATCTAGTTGGAAGATATACCAAGCATACAAATAATAGCACAGGTTATAATGACAGTAAAAATACCATCTATCCCAAGTATTATGGGGTTTGGGAGGATAAAATTAGCATACATAGCTACTGTGCAAATATGACTAATATATATTATATACATATATTAATATAGCACAATCTTCCCTCTTTAAAGAAATAACTTACTAACTAAAACAGAGTTGTAGATATAGAATATTAATAGTGTAATATGACATCCAGTTTAGAGTCAGGAGCCCACAGCTACTGATTCTGACTATACATTAATTAGTTGTATAACTTTTGTCCTTTGTGGCACTTAGCTTCTTCACTTATATAATATGGGAGTTGGATTTGATAATTTCTAAGGTCCCTTCCAGATATACAATTCTGTGATCCAACGAACCTATTTAAATTATCTACTAGATGATTCAAATGGCTCTGTTTATTAGTGATTTTAATAAGATTACAAGGATGGAAGAGACCTTGAGAGGCAATCTACATGCCTTTGCCTTTAGGCAAGATCATATCCAAACCAACCCAGAAAGATGAATAGTTACCCTATTCATCTTCAGATAAATGACTTTCACATCTCCCTTGGTAATCTATATTTAATATGTTTCACAGTTAGAAAAAAACATTCTCTTTCATCTAATCTGAAGCCTTCATGCTACAAAAGCCTATGTCCTTTTTTGTCTTCTGTAAAGAATAGCCTGCTACAGTTCTCCATTTAAGAGTTCTTCATATACTTAAAAACTAACCCTAGACTTCTGACACTTCTCTTCACCATAGTTAAAAATCTCAATCCTATCCAATAATTCCACATACATTTCTCCGTGAACAACTTACCTAAGCTCTCTCTAATTTTAATAATGTCCTCCACGTTTGCAAATGACTATTGTCACATTTTAGTGCCTCTTATTGTTATGATGAACTTGTCCTGCATTCTAACCAATATTTATTAAAAACTTAACTCTGTGTCAGGCATTGAGTGGAATTAGAAAGATAATGAATGAAAAAAATCATCTTCATGTGTTCATGAGGAAGATAACAATAACATGTATTAATATATACAGAATAAGTCCCTGGGCAACTCAGCCCCTCTTTGTCCTACTTTCCTCTTGTGTAAAATGGGGATAAAAAGAGTGTGTACCTCACAGGGTTATTGTGAGGTTCAAATAATATAATTGTAATGTGCTTTGAATAATCCAATACAAAGTAGATGCTATATTTTATTATTATTATTATTGAGTTTAGAGTTGTAGAATAAAGGAAGAAAGGAATTATATGAAGCAGATACAAAAAGGAAGTTAATTTTAGGCATAAGAAATAATGAGCAGAAAAATACAGTAAAAGATAGAAGATGTAATGTTATGAGTAACAGAGAGGAGACAAATTTGGTTGGATCACAGAATAGAGATGAGGAAGTTACTTTGCAACTAGAAACATAGGTTAGGACAAGTTCAGAGACAATAAGAAGTCATTGGATTTTCCTTAATAGGGAAACTACTTGGTGTGATTCATGCTTTAAAAAACCCACCTTACCAGCAATGTGTAGGATGAACTCAAGTAGGAGAAAATGTGAAGCAAATTCAGAGCCTACAGCAATGAGAAACTCAAGAAAAGAAAGTCTGAATTAAAATGATACTTCTATGAGCATAGAATTTGAATATTCTCAATGCTATAAATGTAAAAAACATCAAGATTTTACTCCTGATAAGATATATAGGATGAGAGTGGAGTCAAGGATTTGTCATAGAGTTGATAAAACAGGAAGAAGAGAACATTGCCTTTCCAAACAAGTGTCAACATGAGTGATAAGAGATCATAAGTGCTAGAGTAATTCAGATCAATAGGAATCAGAGCAATTGGAAATAAACTTTCTGGAAGAGATAAAATTTGAACTGAACACTAAAGGATGAGTTGTTTTTTTAGAAGGTAGACATCCTAAATGGTCACTGGTCACTCTCAGTTACTGGTAACTGTTCAACATTGAAACCAAGTTTTACTCTCTGGGGACTACAACTCTGAATATGCTACCTGATTGGCAACAATTACTTATTCTGGACATGACCATCCATTCAGCTCTTGCTTTCCTATATAGTTGTGTAATTTACACATTTTTAGGTGATAGGTGATTATATTACACAAAAACAAATCAAAGCCTTGATAAAATGTTACAGAGACTATCTCTCATTCTTCCACAATCTGTCAATCTGACACAGAAAGAAGCTAGCTTAGGTTAATAATTTTTTTAATCAATTTCCTTTTAACCAACAAGTATTTATAAAGTACCTATTATATGCCACATACTGCACAACTGAGCTAAGGATATAAGGGAAAATATATGAAACAGCCCATAAAACTTTTTAAATACCTTGTCCTGATAATAGTCTTATTATTTCTAAGAGGTTTGTGCTTCAAATTCATAAAATATACTCAGTGAAATGTAGAAATCTTAAGGAAAAAAAAGATTCTGATTCAAAGTAATATGATCAAATCTGAGAAAACAGCATACAAAATGAGTATAACAATGTAAATGCAAACAACAAGCACAAATCAAACAAAAATGAATTTTTTTTGAATTATAAAGAATAAGCTTTGCCTCAAATAGAAGATATGAAAAGACATTTCCCTTTGTGCCTTTGAAGAGATGGGTAGGAGAGTATGAAACTCATTCATGGATATAAAACATTGTATGTAACATTTTTTCAATATTTTTCAATGAGTAGGTTTGATAATTTTTTTTACTTCCTCTCTTTCTCTTCTTTTCTGAAAAAAAAATTGTTGGTGTAAGGAATGGTTCTATGGGAGGGAAAGAGAAGAGATATAAGAGGAAATCTAGGTAATTTTAAAACAAGTCATCTCAATAAATATTGATGATTTTCAAAGAAAAAAGTTATGACAATCCTTTTTATTAATTTATTTTGTCTCCTAAATTTTAGCCAAGTCTAAAACCTTTATATTTCTAGATTAAAGTTCTTAAGAATCAGGCTTTTTCTTTGTATTCCTAACACATAGTATTCTGCTTGACATAGATTAGATGCTTAAAATAAATGCTTTTTGAATGATATTTTCATTATGTCACTGATTATTCTAAGAAGATATTAATTTTACATTTGTCTGTTGTGATAGATATATAAAACAGCTCACTTTAAGAACAGCCAGTTACTTTCTTATCTATAATTCTTAATAAAGTTAAATAGAAAATTTTTCTTACTTTCCTATGTGCATGTTCAGGAAACAGGTCTATCCCTAATTTCCTTTCCAGAGATACTACAAACTATTAATTCAAAATGTCATAAACATACTGTTTTTGATGTTACGCTGTGAGTCAGCATGGCTCTAGGACCCATGTAAAGATGGGTGTTTTTGAAATCATCCCTATTCTCTCATCTGTACAATAATATCTAACCTTTTTCCTAACCAGAGCAGTTATTTTCCCCAAAACTTTGAATGTCTTTTCAATTTTCCTTTGCCAATGGATTCCTATTTATCTCTCTCTAAGCTCTGCTGCAACTGTAAATACTCATTGTGGTAATTCCTGACTCAAGGTATTCTATCCTTAGCTAACTTCTTGATAGGCTATAGCCTGTCAGATAATGGAAAATAGCTTCTATATGTCTAACACTTCCTTTCATTTCAGGCTTGTACTATTTCTGATAAGCAGATAGTTCTTATATACTGATGGAAGAACAGCACCTTCTCCTGTTCTCCATTTGGCCCCTCACCCCACCACCAAATATTCTCATGTCAGATACATCAATCCTTTGAAATGAAGATAAGCAATTGTGGATGTCTCATGATTGTAGCTTCTTTCCAAAGAGTATGCTTTTTAATATTCCATAAAAATGGAAAGGAATTTATAAAATGTAAAAACTTCCCTGTCTCTCAGAGTAGGGGATAGGATGATACACTATAAATTTCATTATTTTTTGTCTCCTAGATTAGTACTCAAAAATTGACTTTACTCTATTCTTGGAATTGAGAAGTTAAAGGCCTTCTGTTTAAACAGGCAGATGTCCTTTATAATTGCAACTACCACTGAATTTCTATATTCAGCATCACTGGTCTGTTTATCAGTGAGAATCAAATAATAAGGAGAGCAAAATCAAAATTACAATGTATTTACCATACGAATATTCTCTTTCATGATGGAAAATGTGACATATGTCACCAAAGTAAATGTATTCTAACAATCCTTGTTTAACAGCGTCCATTTAATCTATTACTTCATTAATTCAATTCTATAAATATTTAAGGGTCAATTCTGTGCAAAGCACTATATTAGCTATAGTACAAAAATCTTGTGGTATAGGAGGACATAATATATACAAAATTCATTTTTTTTAAAAAAACAGCAACACTGGGGGAACAAAGGAGAAATTTCCAAAAAGATAAGAAAATTTGAGGATAAAGAGGTGGCTTTAATTTGAGGGCATGGAGAATAGTCTGGGTGAGGTTTATAAGACGCTAATATTAAAGGTGAATCTTAAAGGAAGAAAATAATTTCAACAGGCGTAGTTAAGGAAGAAGTACATTCCAGTCGTGATGAATATGCTGGATATAAGGTGGGAGGAGGCAGGAATAGTTTACAGAATAGCTAACTGGTAAGTCAGTTTGGCCAAAACTAGATTATCTACAGTGGACTAGAATAAAATAAATCTGAAAAAGTAGGTTGGAAATGGATTGTTGATAGCCTTAAGAACCATGATAAGGACTCTGTATTTTTATTTTATTTGATTTTAAGTGTTTATATTCCTTTAAATAATGGGGAGTCATTGAAGGTATTTCAGTAGGGGAATAATACAATAAAATCTATGTTAGAAAAAATAATCATATTTTATAATATATAAACAATGGATTGGAGATATTAAAATTCTGTCACTATGCAATCTATTTAAGAGCTGTTTTTCTATTTACAATATCAGCATATAAAAGTGGATACGATATATTGGAAAGAACACTGGATTTGGGGTTCAGAATAATTGAGCTCAAGCACTATCTACTATCTGTGTAACTTTGGAATATCCTTAGATCTGAAACTTGATTTTTTTTCTCAGATCTAAAAATGAGACCAAGAATATTTCTATTACCCACCTCACAGGGTTGTTACAAAAATCAAGTGCTATTATGTGCTGAAAAGTGCTATTATTATATCAGTTATTACTATTACAAAATGCTGATGTTTATTATAACCACAAATGCTCAAGTTCTGAATTTTTCCCTTATGACCTCTTTCAGTTGATCAGATATTGCAAGCCCAATTCTTATGTTAGGAATCATAGTGTAATTCTAACTTATAAATTGATTGGTGCTGTATCTCATGGAACACTCACTGTTGATTCATCACTGCCATTCTGTATTTCCACACCTCCAATCACCTGCTTTAGATTGTCTGTCTCAAACTGATTGCACACACGAGCACAGGTCAGAGAAAAAATAGCAAAATATTTGTTTGTCAAAATGATCAACACCACTCAAATCAAATGAAAACACGTGGAAATCAAAGGCCAGGATTGCAGATTCACATCTGAGCAATGAACAGTGGGGAAAATTGCCTGCCTTTGAACTACTTTCCCAGCCAAAGGCTGTTCCATTGCCTTGTGCCTCCTCTCTAAAGCTCTTCTGTTTTGTTTCAGTTGGCAGGGTTCATCTACGCCTGTTATGTTGTGAAATGTATTACTGAAGAAGAGGACAGCTGTAAGTATTAAAGTTCTATTGCATTTCTTTCAAGTTGAAAGCAGCTTTTTCAGTGCCTCCTACCTCGCCTTCTTACTTCTTAGACATTAGCCCAAATATATCATTAGAACAAGAGAAGAGCTTTTTGTCCCCAGCAGAGCTTGAAGAGTTTCTCATAAAGGATCTAGTTCAGCTTATTACTAAAGTGAGCTTTTACTTATTCGGGAAGCCAAAACCTGAGTCTTAAACTTCTTACTGTTCTAAAACAATTATGAGGGGCCAAAACCCAGATGAGAATGCTATAAAAAAGCATGTGTCTGTGTGAAAGGGGTTTGGAAAAGGAGGAAGAAGGTGAAAAAAACTGTACCCTATAATGATTTTTTCAGGGGGTTTTTACTGATCATTAACTCTTCTTAAATAATTTATCTGCATCTGGAGGTAAAATTTTTAACAATAATATCCATTTTGCAATATTCTCTCTTCAATGGTTTCTCTGCAATGCTTGCGAGCATTATCAACTATTGCCAATCTAAAAAAAAAAAAAAAAAAAAAAAAAAACTTCCTCCTGACTTTTCTACCCCCATCCAACTATTATCCCATCTCTCTTCATGCCGTTCATTTCTAAATTAAATGAAAAAGTTTTCTGCATGCCTCCATCACTTCCTCACCAACTACTCTCTAAGAAAGCAAACTCTTTGAGATTTAAGGTTATTTCTATTTCATGCATTGTGTTTGTATCCCTTCTGGCTACCATGATTCCTGGCACATAGTAGGTGCTTGATAAAATTTATTGATTAAACCTTTGCAAACTGGATTCCATTCCCACCCCTCTATTGAAACTTTTCCCAGTGATCTCCTAAAATAATGAGCTTTTCTCAGTCCTCACTCTCCTTGGCTATTAATAGCATTGGACATTGTTGATCAACTCTCCATTTGGTTGCTTCTATCTCTTTTGGTTTCAGAGACATTATATGCTTTTGAATTTCTTCAAAGTGCTTTCTGATCACTCCATTGCTGCCATCTTGCTCATTTCTTTGCATCTTCCCAACACCCAGAGCTGGATGATGTTCACCAAGACTCAGCTTATTGCCTTCTTTTGTTCTCTCCCATTAGCAATTTTCATTCATAACTATGCCTTTAAATAATATCTCTACACAAATGATTGCCACATCTATATTTCTTGTTCTGACATCTTTTGGGCTCCAAGATTTCAGAATTTCAAAATGAAAAGAGACTTCAGAAGTGACAATAACCCATGCAGGACAGTCCTAACAAGTGGCCATCCACATTTCCTTAGCAATAGGGAACCCAATTGCTCGGTGATTTAATTGTTGGGATTTTCTTGTATCAAGTTTAAACCTCTTCCTCTGCAACTTCCATGTTTTGTTTCATCATTTTAGCCTCTTCTAAGATAAACCACGCTAGTCCCCTCAATTAGTCTTCACATGGATATCCATGTGTCTTTAATCATATTTCTCATATTTCCCAAGGATGCTTTCTTGCCTGACAATGTTGTTCTGATAATGTGATGTTCAGATTGAACATAATCTTCCATATGTTGTTTGACAAAGGTAGA
Source organism: Antechinus flavipes (assembly GCF_016432865.1). NCBI lineage: Eukaryota > Metazoa > Chordata > Mammalia > Dasyuromorphia > Dasyuridae > Antechinus > Antechinus flavipes. Next base: position 306,625,980 of record NC_067401.1, read on the forward strand.
ATATACAACAGGACTACAACTTCTCTTTTTTATACAATAAGGACTTTTCATACTGAGCTTAATGTCCAATAAAATACCCAATTTTTTTTTTCAGAAAAGCTGCTATAAAGACATAGGAACTTGTGACATTGACTCTAAGTATAGTACTTAACATTTAACTCTACTCAACATTACTACTATTCCTAAAGCATTATTTTACTACTAATAGTAACATTACTGAAGTATTACAGCACTAAATATTAATGACTACTAAATTTCATCTTCTTAGATTTAGTTCATTCTTTTAGCCTGTCAACTTTTTAGATCCTGACTATTTGACAAGGTAGTTTTCCCTCTGAGCTTTATGTACTTTAGAAATTTGATAGATGTGACAGCTTATGTTTTTCATCCAACTCACTGAAAAAATGTTGAACAGTATAGGACCAAGTACAAATCCCTTTGACACTGCATTAGGACTTGTCTTTTGTCATTTCATTTCCATTAATCCTTGATTATGTGAGTTCAATGAATTCTGGATCCATCTAACTATACTGTCATGTAATATCTCTCCATCTTCCAAAAAAACTAATATGAAGAACTTTAGCAAATATTTTACTTAATAATAATATTTATATTGCATTCAAAGTACTTTAAAATATCTCATGTCGTCCTTACCCTGAAAAGTGAGTGCTATTATTATGCCTATTTTGTAGACAAGGAAATTGAGGTAGAGGTTACATTAAAAGTGTCTTAGTCAGGATTTGAATTTTTCCCAACTCCAGTGTCTACTGGGCTACCTTGCTGCCTAGATATATTGTGTCCAGAGCATATGCTTCACTTAGTACCGCCATCATAAAGTAAAATGAGAGTAGTCTGCCATAACTTATTTTTGATGAACAAGTTAGCTTTTCCATGATTCCTGTTTCCTTTCTTAAATGTTTGATGTTCCTTTAGTAATATGTTCTAGGACCTTGTTGTGAATCAAAGTCAAGCTTATTTCCTGCAATACTCAGTTTCTATTCCTTTAAAAAAAAAAAAGCATGATGATATTTTCACTTCTCTAGACCTACAATCCTTCTCATATTGTTTATTATCTTCTTAAGCTCTATAACACTATCACAATCAAATAGTCCTTCTAGTATCCTGTGATATAGTTTGTTTGGGCTGGGTGTTTTAAGGTTATTAAGTATACCATCTCTTATTTTCTCTTTGTATATAACCATTTTTGTTTGTCCTTTCTAGAGTGAGGATCCTTCTTTTGTTCTCAATATAACTAAAAGATCTCTTTTTTACTGCTTGTTTTTCATAGCATTTATCACCAGTCTAAATTCATTCTGATCTTGAATCCTAATTCTTAGAAATTCTTGCCCTGCTTTTGTATTTACTTCAGATTTGTCCATAGGATTATCTTAACCTGTGTCTCCCACCTCAAACTCGACGTATCCAAAACTAGAATCCTTCAACTCTGCTCCCTTCTTCTGACAACTATTTTAATGATTAGTGTTTTCATGTATTCATTATCTTCTGTATTTGGACCTTAGTGTTATTTTTAACTTCTTCCCCATCTCATTTTTCATAGTCAATTTTTCAGATTCTAGAATCAAGACCTACAAATTTTATCTTTATATAGCTCCTATCTCTGTCCCCATTGCCCCTAATCACTGCTGACACCCAAGCATAGTACTACTTTTTACCAGAATGAACTTTGTAAAAGCTTACTAACATATCTCCTTGCCTCCACTCTCTCCTCCCACCCTCTTTGATCCACCTTCCTACTACAAATAGATTAATGTTTCTCATGCTTAGATTTATTGTACCTTCCCTCCCCTTAAAATCTTCCTATTGCTATCTAAATATACTTTAATTCTTTGCTTATCATTCAAGAACTTTTAAATCCTGGTGCCACCTTACCTTTCTAATTTAAATTCATACTACTCTCCAAGTTTCTGTGCTTCGGCCAAACTACACCACTCACCAGCCTCTGAGCATGACTTGTATTTTTATTCACAATGCTCCCAGTCCTTTTCTTGTTTTTTTTTTTTTTTTGAATTCTCATTCTTTCTTTAAAGTGCTCCAGCTAATTTAGCCCCAGTCACTTCATCAAAAAAATTTTTTAAAAAGTGCTCCAAGAATAGCATCTCTTCTATGAAGGCCTTATCTCTTGTAAATCTCTTATAGATTTATCACATATTAATTTGTCTGAAATACATGTACATTGTATATGTATATGTATTTATGTGTATTATATTTCCTTTCCATACTGTAGGCTATGAGGAAAGAGGGTATGAATTTTCAAAATATGGTATGATTCCCAGCACCTAATCTTTTACTTAATAGTATTAAGAAATTACTTTATAGAAAGTACTTTTAAAATATTTGTTAGAATGAAAACTATGAAAAGGTATCAAAAAATTACCTTAAGATCTGGCTTCAAGTCCTTACAGAAACTATTTTATGAGATTTATATCCTCTGTTTCTTCAATTTCAAGTTCTTCACATTCAAATTATAACAATAGCTATTCCATATCCAGATCCATTCTCAGGCCCATACATTGGAGGTAAAGATTTAATAACATTTAGAAATAGAAATGAACTTACAAATGAAGATGGTTAAAACTCACTTAGAGAAGCCTTATCAAGAGTTTCTACTGAAATGGAAAAGTCATTGCCTAACCTCTCAACTCATATGAGCTGAAAAGTTTGTTGTATCTTATTGATTAGAAATGAAAGAACAGAGTATAATATTTGATTTTCTTCCTCCTTATTCTTCTTAGTATTAATCTACTAGAGTGGGATTTACTCTAAGGAGATTTCAAAATGAGGAATTATTTTGCTTAATGATTACCATGATTTGAAAGTGAGGAGACAGAAGGAAAATAATTCATTCTTCACACTAAAAGTCTCATAGAGTAGTAGTGAGGCATGGAATAGTAGATTTGGAGGCAGGATAACCTCAGTTCAAATATGATATTTGATAGTTACTAACTGTGTAAACATGGTACAGTCTCTCTGAACTTCAGATTTCTCATCTATAAAATTAGGTAGGAGGGACAAAATCCTCTAAAGTCCCTCCAGCTGTAAATATATGATACATGATCTCTTTTAAAACCATGAGAGATGAATGGTGGAAGTAAAGGGAATAAAAAAATTTACATATCTCTCCACCTCTTTTTGTCAGTTCATTAAATATATAATGTATATTTTAAAATATATATATGTATGAATATACATATAAACATGAATGTTTATATTGGAGCATGGGCTTTTTTCAGCCGCTTTTAGTCATGTTTGACTCTTTGTGACCTCATTTGATATTTTCTTAGCAGAGATACTGGAGTGGTTTACATTTCCTTCTCCAGGTAATTTTACTGATAAGGAAACTAAAACAAAAAAGTTAAATGACTTGCCCAAGATCACAAAGCTAGTAAGTATCTGAGACCAGTACTGAACTCAGGAACATCAGTCTTCCTGAGTCCAGGTACAGTGCTCTATTCATTACACCACTTAGCTACCACTTGTACTCCATACAAACATCATGCCTCAACAAAAATGAAGTGTCCTAGGATTTTCACTTGTTTAGAAGAACTGATTTTTTTAAATTATGTTGCTTTATTCTTGGGGAGTGTTTTAAATTCCCTCCAGTCTCTCAGCTGGAAAGAATTTCTAGGAATATATTCAAAGCCAAGATTTATAACAGATTTGCTTTAAAACTTAGCTGCATTAACTTAATTGATGATAGTATTTTCTTTGCTTTTTAAATAGCATACATGTATCAAAGGTTGTAGAAGAAAAAGTGTTCAACGAAGTTTGATATTTGCTAAACTTAAAGCCATCTCATCAATAGAAAGTACCTTCCAACCAAGTTATACAATCATTCATCTAACACATTATAAAGGTAGATGTGAGCAGGCTCCACAAAAGCCCTGCCTCTGTCCTAGAATAAATTCCCTCTTAACCTATTTGTCTTTCCAACTTGATCAAATAGTTCTTAGCATATATCAACAGAAATATTATATTCTTTTTTCAACATTCTGGATGTTTATAATAGAAGTTTAAAAGATTATAAATGCAAATTTTATCTATTTTTCACTAATGGAGGGAAATTGGTCAAGGAACATACTAGGAAAGAAGAAAAAGCAAAAGCTAACTACTCTAAGTAAGAGGGAAAGCTTAAAGTCAAACAAATTGTATATAAATAACAAGAAGGTTTCTATTTTCAAGTTTTGCTTAGTACATAGCACACAAGTGGAAACTTGGATCCTACATTTTAAAAATTCAACTCCATTCAAGTCAACAATAATTCATTCATTTTTTAAAGTATCTTCTATGTGTCAGTCACTTATGCTGGGTGCTTGGGATATAGGGACAAAAATAAATCAGCCTCTACGCTCAAGGGACTTTTTTATATCAAGGCTAAAAGCTAGCTTTTATAGGTATGAATTAAATAATCAAATAAATACTGAAAAGGACAGACTGCTTTAGCTTTAACATATTATTTTTCCAGAGAGAGCAAGTGGCGGAAGGGAAGGCATTGAAACTCTAGCATCATTCCTCATGCAAAGAAAAGTCTAGTTAACAACCAGAGATTCCCCTACAGGACACCTCAAGATGTTCCATTACCTATGACAGGCAAAAGCTCTCAAAGAATTCCAAGGGTCTTGTTTCCTTTGCATTTACCATTTCATCTCTTTACTCAAAATGAGAGATCACAGCCTCTTCTCTATAACAATTTTTCATCAGAGGAAGGAAATTTCATCCCAGAGAGGTGCCCAAACTTAGGAAATTACAGGTCTATACTTTCTCCAACTCTCCCAAATCATGTTATCAAATCTTTTAAAAATATCTTGCTGTACCTGATACTTGTAATCCTAAAATAATGTTCTTCTGCCTCAGTGAGCTCCTTTTTCTATGTAATTACTACTTTTCCTAAAAACAACCACAAAGATTCAATGAATTTTTTAAGATTATTAAATACTCAATGTGGTTTGAAAAGCTCTGGAATGTCATTAATAAAACCAACACTTTGAGGGAACTTCTACAATGAAAGTAATATTGAAAATGGATTTTAGATACTTAACTGGCAATTGCACATACTCATACACACACCTATTCATCTATTTTACCTTTTTTAAGACCAATTGGTCTTAGGATGAATAGTGCAATCAATGTATAAAATAGTAGATCTAATCTTACCAAGTTGAAAAGAATCACAGGAAATAGTTTAATTCTCTGTAGCTAATCATTCCCTATCACTTTTATTTCCCTTTCCTTTTGAAGACTTACTGGCAAGAATGTAAATTTATTAAATACTTTGTCTTTCTCCAATTTACTAGGATTGTTGTAGGGTCAGTTATTAGTGTCTGGGTGCTGGTCACTTGCTTTCCCTTTTAGTATTTGACATCTATATAATAATAAGCATTCCTTCCTTCCAAAGCTGACTACAATTGCATTGACTCCAAAGTGCTTTTTGTACAAAACAAGCTGAACCATCTTACTTGGTAAGCTGTGAGGGAGAATTGTGAAGTTTCAAGGAGTAGGTTTCAAAGAGTAGTTAGTGCCATAAAAACTTGCTTTTTTTCTTTAAGGGATCAAGCTATTTTGGGGATCTCATATTTTAATGGTGATTGTTTTAGATCTTCTAAGGATCATACTAAAATAATTATTTACTTTGTTTAGCTGAAATCCCTTACATCTTTTGTCTCCCCTAATGAGAATTTGAGATCCTTGAGAGCAAAAATTGACTAGTTTTGATTACAATTTAGTGCGTTGCTTTTGTATGGAACAAGTGCTTAATATATTTTTTCATTTATTTATTCATTTAGTGTCCATATTTCTCCTCCAAACCAAACCAAAAAAATTTTTTTTTAATTTCCATGCTCATCAACTCAAATTTTGGCACACTAGTGAATGATATATTATGAAACAATGTCCTCTCCAAATCATATGGACACTATTTGATAAAATTCCTTTCCCTTCGGTCAGAGATTATAACTGAAATTAAATAAATCAAACCTCATACAGATCTATCATTCTTTACTATCTTCTAGATATAAAGGGGGGGGGAAAGCACACAACCTCTTGATAAGGTCTAAAAATACTTGTCTGCATAGATAGCCAGATTCAGCAGCACATGCCAATATAGAGTTTCATATTACTATTGTGCAAGTTTTTATGAGGCAATGTTGTTTCCTTATCTATAAGACACACAAAATTCTTAACCCAAAAAGTTCTGTCTACCGTCATTTATTTTCTAGACTGCAATTAACTGATGCCCTCTAGTGGTCTTCAAGAAGAAAACTCACTAAACTCTACCATTCAAAAATTTATACTAAGTGCTGGCAGTGAAAGCAAATAGCCAAAGTGATTCCTTCCATCAAAGGGCTTACATTCGAATAGTGAAGGGGAAATGTATACATATAAGTATAAACAATTTTTATGAAACATAATACAAAGTAATTTTAATGGGAAAGACTGTAAGGAGAAAAGGAGTGTAGCTGGGAAAGGTCCCCTATATAATTTTTTTTTTTAATTTCAGTTAAATGTTGAAGGAATCTAAGGGATTTTAAGAGACAGAGATAAAGTGGAAAAACATCCCAGACATAAGATTTAGCCAGGGTAAAAGTACAGAAATGAAATATAGGGCACTGTTTATAAGAAACAGCAAACAAACCAGTATTGTAACAACAGAGAATATGTATAAGAAGACTGGAACAATAAGAAAGTATTTATGAAAAATCATTTATTTCCAAAAGTCCCATTTGGGAGGGTTTGGGGCAATGATAAGAAGTGGCTTGCCATCTCCTTTTCCAGCTCATTTATAGAGGAGGAACTGAGACAAACAAGTTTAAATGACTTTCCCAGGATCATACAGCTAGAAAATATCTAAGCCAGATTTGAATTCAGGTTTTCCTGACTCCAGGAGATCACACTATCCATTGCACTGGTGACTTTGCTACCCATCATGAGATTTATGCTATATGGGAAAAACATCCTTTTGGCAGCTAGATGGAAGATGGGTTAAAATGGCAACAGACTTGAGACGGAGACCATTTACAAGGATATGGGAATCATTCAGACAAGCGATGAGGAAAAAAAGGCAGATGTCTATAAGATATAGCATGAAGACAGTAATGAAAAAAATTGGTAATTGACTGAATATGTGAGTTAAGTGAAAGTGAAGAGTCAACCTTGTCACTGACTTTGGGAATCTGGATAACTAGAAGTATGGTGGTATTCTCAACAATGATAAATGACTTCAGAAAAGGAATAAGTTTGATGGAAAGTAGGGTGAAGATGCCAATAGAACACCGATTTGGTGGTAAGCTCAGGAGAGACAGTATTTAGGGCTAAATACTGAGATCTGTTCATTATCTGCATAGAGATGATAATGATATGTGAGAACTTATAAAGATAGAAGAGATGAAGACCTAGGAAAGAGCCTTGGAGTGCCTCTGCAGGAAATGGTTGTTACATGACATGGATAAAAATCTTATAAGAGAAAGTGAGAAGGAGTAGTCAAACAGGTAATACAAGAAGCAAAAAAGAAATGTTAGACTTTGCTGTGAATCTAAAAGTTATCATGTCACTTAAAAATATTTATTGATGAGTTTTGTTTTCTCATCAAATGCATTTCTAAATATGCCTTCCCTCCCAAATCACCAAACCTTTCCTTGTAGAGAAGATGTTTTTTAAGTTCCAGGATATCAGCATTCAGTTCCAACCCATTAACATATGTATAACCACATGTCCCCTATTCCACACATATAATGTGTTGCTCTCTTATTTCTTCAACAACAGAATCAAAGTATATTTCTCATGTCTTCCTAGAGGTCATTGTTTAGTCCTGTTCCATTTTCCTTTCTATTTACATTGTTATCATTTCGTATATTTTTCCTGGTTTGAATTGCTTCACTTCCTATTGTTCCTGTATTTCTCTGAATTCCACATATTTGTGATTTCCTCCAGTGTGATAATGTCACTTCTTTTTGTTGAGGTCTAGATTTGTGGTACCTAAATGAGATTAGGATTTAGTTGAGGTCTAGTGGCAGGTTCGGGGTACAGGAAGCCAAATGGAGCTTCCTGAAACCCCCTTGGATTTGGTGCAAGGATACAGCAATAAATGAGGTCTAGTAGCGGCATGAGTCCCCAATAAAGGCATTTATTGGCCCGAGAGCTAGATTGATAAAAGAGATTTATTATTGGGTTTGGAAGTAAGGAGATAGGTGAAGGTAGAGATAAGGAGGACGCTGGACAGAGGATCCAGTGGACAGAGGGTCCTCACATGGCTAGCATTTTTGGAATCTCTGCAAAGAGTAGGTCCCAGGTCTCCTTTTTTATAAAAGGAAGATTTAGCTCGGGGGGCTTTTGGGTATAACCCCAAAGTTGTCTCAGATCCAGATGGGGCTGGGGCATGTCTGGATCTTCTACTGGAATTCAAAGGGACCAGGATTTTTGAGTTAAAGGGTAATTACATTAACTGGGGGGGGGGGGAAGGGTTGGGAATCAAAGATAGGAATCTTTCCCATATCACTTTTCACTCTTTTTTTTAATAAGATTGTTTTCTCCATCTTATGGTCTTAATCATGTCTTTGTGTCTTTAAAACCATCTGATCTTCTTAAGACAAAGAAAAACATTTTTTTAAATGGAGGCACTTTTTTCTTTCCATTTTGCGAATTCTTTCTGAGAATGTCATATGATCAATTTCGTCTTGCTCTTAGATGAAAGAATTAATGTGAGTATGCAGAATAGGAATCCTAATATAGAAAAAAAAAAGCTCTTCTAATTGTATTAAACATCTACCATCTGGAATATACTGGCATAACCAATTTGATGTCATCAATTACTTCCAAGCAATCACAATTTTAGGCAAAGTAATGTTAGAAGGGGCAAGTAGTACCATAAGGATAATACTAGAATGCAATTAGACTAAATGACCTTTTAGCTCTAGGTCTTGATATCACATGACTGTTTCAACAAGTCTGCCAAATGACATCATAACATTTCATTACAATTTGGAACTGTTATGATCTATGAAGATTTTTATTAGAAAAGGAGATGTTGGTTGAAATAAAGTAATATTAGATGGATGGATATTTAGGTTGGTAGGTAGATAGATAGATAGATCAAAAAGGGATCGATAGATAGATAGATTTCAGTGGTTAAAATGCTTAGTGGAAATGTTCCCCTTTGGGGGGCCAGTATTCATAGGTATCTAGTCTGAACACAAAAATTTTAGTGTGTTTCCTCACTGCCTAAAACTGTATCATGAATTATAAATGGCAAGACAAAGGGGAAAACTGGAAGCTAGGGGATGATACATGTTTCAGTGTTAGAATGTTGATATGAACACAGAGAGATTAAGTTTGCCAAAATTCCATAGTACCATCTGATTTGTGGCATGCAAAAGGAGAGAATAAGTACATAAACAAACAAAAAGCAAGAAGCTTATCTTGGGAAACTAGATTGTTTCCAAAAATCCTGAGAACCATTGGGATGCTTATGTCTTTAAAATCATTTGACAATTATGTTTCCCAGTTCTCACTTAATTTCTCTCTTTATTTTTAAAGATTTACTGATGCCTTTGTTTCCATATACAGTAATTTCCAGATACACACATTTCCTACCATTCACACACCAAAAGCACCTTCTATTGTCACAAAGTAAAATGTTAAGAAAAACTAATTAACACAACTATGTTTGTCAGTACAATATGTGCAACATTCTATCCTCATGTACCCTCAAAAAAAAAAAAAAGCAAGTAATGATGTTTCTTCATCTCTTCTCTAGGACCAAGATTGGTTATGACAATTATCCAGGGTTCAGCTTCAAGTGTTCTTTTCATTTACATTATTGCAGTCATTGTTCTCACTCCATTTCTTCCAAGTGTTTTTGTAGTGACCTCTAATAGTGATTCATTTAGCAAAGTGATCTTAACTCTCCTCTTAACAGCAGGTAGGCTGAGAAATACTGAATCTTAGAAAAGTAGGACACTACATCTAAGTATTTTGTTGTTCAGTCTTTTTTCAGACATGTGTGCTTCTTTATGACCCCAGTAGAGATTTTTTTAGCAAAGTTACTGAAATGGTTTGCTATTTCCATCTCCAGCACATTTTATAGATAAGGAAACTGAGTCAAACAGGGTTAAGTGACTTACCTAGAGTCACATAGGCCAGTTCTGAACTCCTGGAGAATGTGTTTTCTTGCTTCCAGTCCCTTCACTCTCTCCACTGTGCTCCCTAACTGCCCCAGATTGAATATCTGAGTATAAGACACATAATTTTTTCCTCAATAATGATCACCTCACTGGCCTCTGAGATCAAGCCATTCAGATTTTAGATGGAGATAAATATCTGTAGAGAAATATATAGGCATATCTACAGATATCTCAGAGATTCTTCCTCATAGAGAACAAGTAGAATAGTGCTATTTCAATAAAAGAAAGTAAGAAAAGAAGAAAAGCACAGTTGACATTTAAGTGGAACTGCTCTATCCAAGCTTATAGGACCAACACAGAGTCAATGAAGCTTTAGCTATGATTGGTTGGCATTGTGTAGCAGAGAGTGAAACAGAAACAAACTTAAAGCTCAGAGGAGGTGCAGTTTGTTTAAATAATAGTAAGTAATTAGGCTGAAGACAAAATCAGCGATGGCATTTTATAATTACAATTAATTTAAAGGTTAATTTCCTTTGATGCTAAAATCTTATTTAAAACATTTACCAGGAAAGGAAATTAGGATGTTACTATCAAGATGCATAGAGTACTTCTGGGAATCCATGCCTATTATCACTAGAAAATTGGGTTAGGCTCAAAGTGGGAATTTCAATTCATTTTAGTATATAATAGATGGCAGTAGGGCCCTTAGTCAGTGGGGTTGGTTAGGGTAGGGAGTGTTAAGATTTGCATTTTCTTTGTTTGTAGGATTAATTGCAAATGTTTCCAACAAAAGGCCCCAGTTTATACATGAACAACCCTGACATGGAAAGAAAATTGGTTATGGATTGCTGCCTTCGTAACTAATGAAGTTAATGTTAAAGGAATTCCCAAGAGTTGATCTGAGGCATGAAGCACGCCCATTCATGCACATAAACACAACTAAATGACATCAATTGTGGAAGTAGAGGGGGAAAGGTGTGCCAGGTAGCACTGTGTGTGACTCCCTTTGCGCACCCCACCTCCATTTCTAGTCCTCTTTTTTCCTCATCACTCTGTGTCTCTATTGGGAACCCTCATGCTTAAAGTTTCCAAAAACCTAAATAACATAACATGGATGCTTGAAGAAAATAATAATCTGTTTCAGCAGCTCATCTCTATGGGACCTTGTTTAGTAAAATCAATGCATAATAGTAGTAGCCAGGGGAAGAACTTGCTACTTTATATTCATCTGATTTCCATTTATCACCATTACTGAGTTTTCTTAAATGAAACATTTTTAAACAAGTGTCTTTAAATATTTTATTGCTGCCATTGATGTGGAAACTCATGGAAGCATAAAATATCATAGATTTATGGAGGTAAAGGGGGATTTAGTGATCGTCTAAGACAAACCCTTTATTTACAGATTAAGAAACTGAGGTCATTTAACTTATCTAAAGTTACTGTAATATTCAGTGGCCAAACCAGGAATAGAATGCCATTCAGCTCATTATCAATCCAGTAGTTCACCCAACTCACCCTCTCTCACCCAACAGAATAAAAATAAAAGATACTGGGATCATGGAGGCCTTTATAACAAATGTGTCTCTTTTAAAGAATACTACATTTTTGCAACAATAATATTACTCATAAATGAACTGTCTCTGCCTTAAGTGCTTTCACCAAACATCTATGCCACTTTCACAAATTAGCTACAAAAATGTTGTAGTAACCACTGTTCATATTGGCTTATATAGCTACTACCTGCCTTTAAACAAGGATGTTTAATTCAAGTCCAAAATTATAAGTTTTGCATATTTAAAAAGAAATGTATACAGATATAATTCTTGTCACAAATCACATGGCAAAAAATATTCATGCACTACATAAATGTATATGGTATGCATGTTTCATACTCGGATTTCTCTGAACATTTATATGGGAATGTGATAGCCAATCTTAATTTAGACTGATACATTTAAGTGCACTGTGCACTCTGAATATCTCTTGGGATGTTGGTTGAAAGCACATATTCATGACTAATTTAACTAGCTGGCTAGAGCATGTCACAACAGCTCCCTCACTTTCACCTGAATGGCATTGTCACATCCAATTGAAGGCAATTTCACTTGAGTGAACAGAATACAGCCAAGTGGATTTTTAAACTACTCAGACAGTAGAGCATGTACAGTCAACCCAGATGCTTGACCCTTTGAAGGTAGGTTTGTCATTTATGTGTTAATTGTCTTAATAGAGTTTGTGTGATTTTCCACATTCATATCTAAGTGTTGAATCTCTTTGAGTATGCCATAGTTGAAAGAATAATGGACTTGAATTCAATAAGAACGTAATCCAAAATCCAGCACTGCCTCTTACTAAGGTGTATGATTGTAGGCAAATCACTTGATCTCTCTAAGCCTCAGTCTCTCTACCTGTAACCAACCACCTGGATATAATAATTTCTATAGTAACTTTCTCAAAGGATGAGGCTCAGTTGAAAGTGTCTGTAAAGAACGTGGAGCTATAGGATAGTGTCTCTCACTAATGGGTCCTGACTCCAGACTAATGCATGTCTTCATAGAGTGGAGTACAAATCTTCTCTTGTTCTCTGTTTCATTATGCTCCCACAGTTTGCCTCTCTCTGTCTCAGTCACACACACACACACACACACACACACACACACACACACACACACACATATACCTACACATACACCCACAGGTGTACTGCCATAAAGAATAACAGCAGGAGGATGGACGATGGAAGCTCAGCCCAGGCTAGTTACAGAAGATGGATATTGTGTGAGGAGGGAAATATCGAGTATATAAGCCAGTTTTATACTACCTGCAGTGCTGAGATATTCTGGGTAAGACAAGCCCATCCATCCATGTGAAAGAGTCACATGTATACGATGTGCAACAGAGATGGAAGTGAACAAAAGGTGAGGATTTTCAAGTTTATAATAATTTAAACTTCTTATTTTAAATTGAAAACCCTTCCCCCAAAGATATTTTGCATATATGGGTTATATATGTCAGTATATATCATAGTGGAAATTAAAACATCTTCATATTATTATGAAAGTAGTTTGAATAGTTGGTGATGTTCAATTGTTTTTTCAAACATGTTTGACTCTCTGTGACCCCATTTGGAGTTTTCATGGCAAAGATACTGGATCAGCTTGCCATTTCCTTCTCCAGGTCATTTCATAAATGAAGAAACTGAGGCAAACATGATTTATCTACTTAGATCACACAACTAGTTGTGTCTGAAGCTAGATGTGAACTTAGATCTTCTTGACTCCAAGCCTGATGCTCTGTCCCTTGCTTCATCTACATGCCCTTGGACCTTATATACTTCCCAAAAGTCACTTAGGAATTATGAAGGGGCTTGTTGTTCTAGAACTAAGGCTAATCTCCCATCTGAAGAAAAGCTTCTCCTTTGGTTGTCAATTTTATGACACCAGGCTTTCCTTAGTTACCAAATTCACCTTGTATAAAATTCTTTATTTCTGCAGGTCTCTGTGCATGTAAATTACAAGCTAATTGAAGGTATCTCATCATATTTTTGTATTCTTAGGATCTCACATATAGTAAGCACTTAAAAATGCTTGTTGGATGAATGAATGCATAAGCAAGTGTTTGGGGTTCTTGTTTCATCCTTAAACCTGCAATGTAAAAAAAAGTACTCATATCATTGCAAGATTATTTCCAAGTTATTTTCAATAATTTAAGAGTTTAATTTAAGCATAGTATTCAGAATGAGAGAGCTTGAAATCCTGCTGTACACTGATCACACCATATCTTGAGTATTTTGTTCTGTTATAGGCACAATATTTTAAAAATAATATTCACAACCAGAATGTGACCTAAATGGTAAGGAGAATGGAGATAGATATTATGCATCGTATAGGAAGATCAGTGGAAAGAATTCTCTATTTATCCTTTTGTAAGAGAAGACTTAAAAGAAGACATGATATCTGTCTTCAGTTTATTTTGATAACTGTCATTTGAAGAAAGTTTGGGCTTATTTTACTTCGCCTCAAAAGGCTGAACTAGCATTATCAAGCAAATGCTACAGGCATAAGCACAAATGTGTTGGGCAACAGAGGGCAGTATACCTATAGCATGAGGGAAGGGGGGTGCAAGAACCCTTTCTTACAATTAGAGCTATCCAGCAGTGAAGTGGATTGCCTGTGGAAGTAGTGAGTCTTACCTCCCTTTTGAAAGGCTAAATGACTACTTCAAATAGTTATAGGGGAGATTTCTGGATTGTTAATATGCTGCTGCCTACTCACATTCATTCACTATGAGTCTTTCTATTACCCTTCAGGTCATCTGAGGTAGGAACTGTTTTGTTCTTGTCTTTGTATTCATAATGCCTTACCAATAGTTGGCTCTTACTAAATGTTTGTTGAATTAAATAGACTTTAATTATATTTGATTAGATGAGTCAGTCCAGGAGTATTTGCTAAAAATTTATTATATGCCAGGCATTGTACTATAAAATTGGAATAAAAAAAAGGAAAAAAAAAATACAAGCATAGTGCCTGTTCCCAATGAATAGGAAAACAGCAGGTAAATATCTGAGTACATACAAAATATGTGTGGAGTAAACTGAGATCATCTTAGAGGGCAGGGTATTAGCAGCTGGGGGAACCAGAAAAAACTTTCTTAAAGAAGATGAGATTTGAGTTCTAATTCTTTCAAATGTGAAGGAATTCAGGGAAATTAAGATATTGTTATGAAAGTACTTCAGGCATAGGGGACAGCCAGTGTCAAAACATTGAGAGAGGAGATGGAATGTTGTGTTTGAGGAATTACAAGAGTGGCCAGCATCCTGGTGGAATAAAATGAAAGATTAGAAAAAATGAAAAATCTAAGTTATAAAGATCATTTAATAACAAAGTAGGTGAAAGAAAGGAAAGAAACACATATTCATGACAACTAGCTATCTAGAGCATGTTACAACAGTTGTGTTAAAATCTGGCCTCAGATACTTAATGATCCTGGGCAAGTCACTTAACTATGTTTGCCTCAGTTTCCTCATCTGTAAAATGAGCTGAAAAAGGAAATGGCAGTATTTTTTGCCAAGAAAATCCCAAATGGAGTCATGAAGAGTTATACATGATTGAAACAACTGAACAACAAAAATGACAAAGGTGTTTATATTTGATTCTAGAGATAATAGGAAGGCACTAACACTCCTTGAGCAGGAGGCATAACATGATCACTTTAGAAAAATCACTTTGTCAGGCTGAGTGGAGGCTGGATTGGAGAGGGAGAGATTTAAAGTAACTATTAGAAAGTTAATGCAGTAAGTCCAAATAAGAAATAATGAGGTCCTGAACTGAAGTAAGTGGTGGCTGTATGAGTGTATAAATGGGGTGAGTGAAAGTAAGAAATCAACAATGACACTGAAATCACAAGCCTTATTACTGGGAGGATGGTCTTGCCTTCAACAATATTTAGGAAATACAGAATAACTCTAAAACAACAACTGACAACTACATATATATGTGTGTGTAAGTATATATGTATGTATGTATGTATATGTATATATATTTATAAAGGACATGTGGTCCATGCCTGCCATCTAGGGGAGGGGGTGGAGGGAAGGAAGGGAAAAGTTGGAACAGAAGTTTTTGAAAGGGTCAATGTTGAAAAATTACCCATGCATAAATTCTGTCAATAAAAAGCTATAATAATAATAATAATAACAAAGAAAAAAAGATGTGTGGTCCAAACTTCTCCTGCCCATATTATTATCTCAAGAATATCAATTCTATCACATTTTATTCCCACAATTTGGTTCCAGGAACAAATTACCCAGATAAACTATAGTATGTCATTTATTTTTTGGATGGATTTTTTGAGTTTATCACTGTATCTCTAAAGAACAAACTTCCTTTACCAAAGTGAATAAGGAATTATTCATGTCAGGACATGTTGCATGGATCATTGAAAGGCTAAATGACTATTCCATGCTCACATAACTGATACACTATCACTTCAGATGTGAGACTTAAACAGAGTTCCTACAACTCTTAAGCACTCTCTTTAGCCCCTCCACCATATTTTCTGTCTCAGATTTTTACTGAAATGGAAATGGAGACAGAATTGGAAGGTGTCTTTGAAAACCTCAAATTCAACCTTTTGCCCTTATTCACAAGTAATTGAACACCACCAACCAAACTGGAAGAATATAATATTTCATCAAAAATAGAATATAATTAGCCTTGTCAATAGGAGAAATGCAAACAGATGCCTTTACAAATCTGAACTCAGTTATTTATGGGAATCAATCAATCTATAAACATTTGTGAAGTCTCCATGTGTCAGGTACAGGAGGTACAAAGAAAACTAAGTAATCAAGGGAGCAGAATTCCATTTTTTTAATTGAAAATAAATGTTAGGGGAAATCTTTAAAAAAAATATTCATAGGAAAATTACTGAAAATGTCTGTTATCAAGGAAATGCTTTGGTTATCAAAAAGACATTGGCATAATAGGTATTATGTTTTTTTCTGCTTTGGTATGACAATGAGCCTAAGGGATAAAATAAGACTTGACTGGGGACAAAGTAAAAGAGAAAGTTTTATAATCCACAAAACAGGACCCTAGGAAGACCCTGAGAAAATATTTTTGATGAATAAGGTTAAAAACTGCAGCATCTGCACTGATTTAGCTAACGAGTCTCATTTCAGTCAAGTCACGTCTCTACTGCCAGGAACATATCTGTAGCAAGGCACTTGGAGTGACCTTTCAGGCACAGCCAGGATAAAGCACCCAGTGAGAAGGGCTACATTTTCTGTGCTTAGAGAAAAATAGCTCCAAGTCCATGGGGAGCTTTTAGCACAGTCCAGATACTTCAAGCTTTGTATAGTCAACTGAATCACTGCCACCATGAAGCTGGTGTAGCAGGGGGCAAGAGAGCACATACAGTTTGCTTCTTTGTGATCTGGCCTAAGGTTGGTTATGCTCTAAATCTTTTTTGTAGAATTGGCAGTAAGGACCCTTGACATCCCCTCCTGTAGGGATAATAAGCATAGGCATTATTTTCATTTACCCACACAAATTCCTTTAATGCCTATAAATCAGGTTCTTCTAAACATGTATGTTCAGCTTTCTGGGGATAGCCATAAAAGTCTCCCCTCGTGGTCTTTTCCACCTCTGTCTTCAAATGAGTGTATCTTGACTGTTGACTTTTTCATTAACAACAGTGGTATAATTTTATGTTACTATTCATCACAGCTAACACATATAAAAATATATAGTTTAGGGTTGGCTGAATTCCGTGTTCATTATTAAAATGTTTAAATGGAAGGGGAAAGCTCACTACAGGACAGAGTTTTTACAAAAGATATTTATTCAGAAAGCATTTTCTACCACTTAGTAAATTCCTAATTCTACAATATTAGTGCTATTAAATGACAATAATTAAAATGGATATAGCATTTTACACATATAAACTAATTAGTCTTCCTATAACTTCTCTTGGAAATCAAATATAATTATGCCCATTTTATAGATAGGAAAATTAAGTCAGATTATAAATATGATTTGTATCAACTACAAGGGGATAAGATCCTGGCTCTAGTCTTTGCTGTATGATGTGGATTAAATCATCTGACCTCTCTGTACTTTTATTTCCTCATCTGTAGAGTAAGAATAATTACATATCTTCCTTCCTTCACTAAGTTGTTATAAGGATCAAAGTATAGTATGAATGAAAGTATTTTTAAAACCTTTAAAGCAAGATGCCTGTGAAGGTATTGTTGTTCTTGTTAATGAGATGATTTCAGCAAAGCAAAAAAATTTTGTCATAAGTGTTTGTAAAGTAATTGATTATAGGTGGTTCAGTGTTTTAAAAATTATACAGACACTATTATTGACCCAAATTTGACATGTGCAACTTTCTAAAACTAATTCACAGCACTTCAACTCATTTCAATAAATTACCTGTAAGAACATGTACAGGTTATAATATGTAGCTCATGGTAAGAAGCAAGTATGGCTCCCAGTAAAAACTAGATTTATGCTGCCTTTTGTTTCTCCAAATACTCATACACTATGCTAAAAAGCAAGGGCAGTCCTTTTTGTCATAGTAGGGACAGAATCTTGGAAAGATGACATCAATTCCAGCTAAATCCTTAATCTGCTTTCCACTTTCACTGATGAGGCTCTAAGTAATGTAGGGAAGATGCCAATATGCTGAAATGAAGACTTCATTTCACCCTTTGGAGAAATTAGCATTGAAATCAGAGCCATAAGGGATGAATCTGAGAAAATCACTGCCAAAATGTGCAATTAAAGAAAAGAATGGTTACTTAAATATTCCTCCTTAAGATATGGGATACAAAAAGAAATGACTTTAAGAATATAACAATTACAAGCCTCTTCAATAAGGCAAGAAAGATGACTGAGGCAAATAAATGTTGGAGCTATTATCCATCTTAATTAAAAATCCAGGCCAGAGTGATTTTTTTCATCAGTCACTACATTATATTGTCACATTATTCTCAGAATACAAAGAAGAAATAGTGGAATGAATAATAAATTTTTCTGGGAAGATATTCCATCCCTACTGGCTCTGCTTATGAGCTTTGAGGATGGAGTTGGTGGGAGAGGGGTAGAATGAAGGTCCAGGAAAAACCCTGGTACCAGTCTGGATTTTGGCCAAAGAAATGAAAGTTCCTCACCTGGGCGGAACTTGCTCTTATATACCATAAGAGGAACCATAAGAGATAAACTAGATTACTGAGAGTTTCTGATCACTTGCCTAGTATTTGTAAGTTAAAGTATCCTGCAGAGTATCAGATGTCAAGAGGGAATTCTTGTGAGGTGCTAAGAAAGAAGGAAAATCTGTAGTCTGGAAGTCAATAAAACAAGCAGACATCAATAGATATAATTAGAAATAGTCTGAGCAGGGAAAAGGATGGGTCACCCTCAATTGAAAAATGATATCAGAAATTTGGCCATGGTGGCTTTTGGACACAGAGACTAAAGCAAGAGTTTGATGGTCTCTTTCTGACATCTGGTCAAGAGGATTAGGCATAAACCAAAACTAAATGAGACCCAACAAGACACAGGTAGAGGGGATTTTCTATAGATTAATGATAAGTTACCAAGTTGCTCAGGTGCCTGAGCAACTCTAAGGTGAATGGCAATGATCCTAGTAGTGAAACCATTATAGCCATCATGCCATGTGCCTCATAATAAATGGGCCAAATCTGGAGCACCTAAGTATGCAGTGGATCAAGCACTAGCCCTGAAGTTAGGAGGACCTGAGTTCAAATCTAGCCTCAAACATTTAACATGGCCTAGCTGTGTGACCCTGGGCAAGTCATTTAACCCTAACTGCCTCAGCAAAAAATTAAAAAAAAAAAATGAGCCAAATGTAACTACAAAAGGAGATTGAGGGGGAGAAGAGATTGTGGGAATCAGGAAACCAAAAAGCTTGTGGAAGCAAGAAAACTGAATTATTTTTAACATAAAAAAGTAAATTCCATCTAATGGGAATTGCCAAGTTTGTTAGAAGAGATTTATGACTAGAATATCAGTAGAAAATTACTGTATTTTTTAAAGTACTGTGTTCAAAAGTAACAATTAATTAAAAGTAATACTTAAAAGTGGATATTAGAATAGTGTTGTAAATCAAGAAATATTCATATGAGAAAAAACATAAGCAGTGTAAAAGAAGAACATGTTGATAAGAATCTATGAAAGGAGAAACTGTAATGTTTTTATATTAGAAATACAAAACTATTAACTATTACTAAATTTACTAAATTATTAACTAAAGTTGTTAACTATTCTCAGGCCTTTAGTATTAATTAATATTCTTGGATATTTTCTCCTATAAATTATTATAAATTCACCTATAAAATACTCCTATCAATTTTCTTCTTCCTGTGTTGGACCTAGTACTCTACGTTACACGTGCTGCCTAGTGTTATTGTTATGTATGGATTCAAATATATGTGAGCAGTGTCTTCCCTTTCTCTTCAATTTCATAATAAGCTCCTTTCAATTAGGTATATGTATTACAAGGATATGTGTGGATAGATTTGCCTGAATTTTAAGATATACTTTATTCCTGGCTAAGAGCCCATAATTCCTGCATTTAAAGCATGGCCCAGAATACAAATCCTATTCTCTGACTTCTTGACCAGCTGTTCATTTCCCATATCTTCCTTTCTCTTCCGAAATCCTTTCCTTAAATTGGCAGCAGTGACAAAAACACCATCTGTGCCCCTAAAGTCTTTAGTTTCTTTCCTAGAACTTCATAATCCCTAAAAAGATTAAGGATAAAGAGTTATTCTTTCAGTCATTTACTTTCTCATAATAATAACTAGCATTCATAGAGCTCTTTAAAGTTAGGAAAATGTCCTACATATGTTCCTCACAACAACTTTATGAGTTCCATTATCTACATTTCAGAGATCAATCAATAAAGATTTATTAAAGTGCTTACAATTGTCCAGGCATCATGCTAAGGGACTATGGATACAAAAAGAGGCAAAAGTCAGTCCCTACCCTCATGGAGTCCTCATGGAGGACCCAACATGATAATATGCAAACAAATACATAGAAAACAAGCTACGCATAAGATAAATGGGAAATAACAAAGGAAAAGTGCTGGAATTAAGAAAGGTTCAGAAATATTTCCTTTAAAAGATGGGATTTTAGTTAGAACTTAAAGGAAGCCAAAGAGATCAACAGTCAAGACAGTGGAAGAAGAGTGTTCCAGGCATGGGAGATAGCTGCCAAGAATTCCCAGAGCTCAGAGCTCTAAGTGTGTAGAAGAACCAGGAGGTATCATGGGATTGAAGAATATGTGTCTGGAAATAAGGTATAAAAAAACTGGAAAAGTAAGTGGAGACTAGATTATGAAGGTCTCTGAATGCCGAACAAGGTCTTTAGTATTTGCTTCCTAAAACAACAGAAGACACCAAATTTATTGAGTAGGGGGTGATATTATGATTGGATCTGAACTTTAGGAAAATATCATTCAGAACCAAATGGAAGATAGACTGGAGTGAGAGAGACTTGAGGAAGGCAGATGCACCAAAAAGCTTTTGCTGTAATCCAGAAATGAGGCGATGATGGCCTGCCCCAGAGTAGTGGCAGTTTCAGAGGAGAAAAGGGGACTTATTTGAAAAATATTGCAAAATATTGACAGACTCTGACAACAGCTTGGATACAGGGAGTGAAAGATAGTAAAGAATTCAGAATGACTCCTAGGTTGTGAGCCTGAAGGACTGGGAAGATGGTGTTGCCCTCTACAGTAATAGGGAAGGAAGATAGCATTTAGGGGCAAAGATAATGAACTCAGATTTAGACATGTTGAATCTGAGATGTGTACTAGGCATCCAGTTCAAGATGTCTGAAAGGCAGTTAAAGATGCAAGAGTTAAAGTCAAAAGAAAAATTGGAGCAGGATAGGTAGTCGAGAATCATCACCATAATGATTTTAACTAAGTCTGCAAGAACTGATGACATCACTAAATAAGGAAGTATAGAGAGAGAAGAGATGGCCTAGGACTAAGGGATTCCTTTGGTTTTAGGGTATGATCTGGAGAAAGGTCCAGCAAAGGAGACCAAGAAGTAACAGTGGGATAGGAAAAAAAAAAAACAGGAAAGAATTGTGTCTCAAAAACCTTGAGAGGAGTGAGTATGAAAGAGAAGAGAACAGTGTTAAAGGAAAATTAGGATCGAGAAAAGGTCGTTAGATTTGGCAATAAAAATCATTATTAACTTTGGAAGTTTAAGAAGAAAGTAAGAGAAAAGAAAGTGGAGAAACCTATTGTAGAAATAAATAAAACAAAATTTTCATTTTGAAATATGAAAATAAACTTTCAAGGAGTTTAGCAACAAGGGACAAAAAGGATATAGAACGATAATGAGGATGGAAAGTTCCATTAAGAATTGTTTTCTTCAGTAAAGGGAGACATAGACATGTTTTTAGGTAGTAGGATATAAGCCAGCAGAGAAGAAGAGATTGAAAATAAGTGAGAATGGAGATAACAGAAGGGGCAATCAACTAGAGGAGACAGGATGCAATGGGATCATTTGAACAGGTAGAGAGGTTAGCCTTGGCAAGGGGTAAGACCATTTCATCATATGAGTCAGAGGTAGAGAAGAAAATGGCAAAAAGCAGCCAACTAATGGGAGGGGAAGAGAGGGAGAGGGACAGGGTCATAGCACACAGCCTCAATTTTATCTGTAAAATGTGAGGTAAGATTCTCAGCTGAGAAAGCAACTGGAAGGAGAGGCATGGAACATCTGAGGTGAAAAGTTTTGGAACAGCTGGAATAGAGAGTGAATGTGAGTTGATAAGGGAAGTAGAGGAGCTGAAAAAATTAAAGCTGAAAGAGATTAAGCAGATTCATTGTCCAGATTCATTTTAACTAATAAGTACCTGAAGCAAGTTTCAAACTGAGCTCTTCCTGACTTCCTCCACTATATACGAGGGAGACCAACCTGAATTTTGAGAACAAGTGGTTAGTATTAGGCATGTACAAAAACTCCAAAAGCACAACATTGAATGCTGGATGTTGGATATTCCTCACTTACTACAATGGCTGAAAGTAGGATTCTCAGGCCTCTTTTCATCATGAGTGAATTTGTTTCCAATGATTCCTAAGCAAGACTTCTTTTTATAGCAGACTTTCCTTATAAGGTTCTTACATCAGCAGTAATAGCACTTATAATGACTTTACAAATAGTTATAAGATTATGCTCATGGAAGGTAGGTACTGTTATTATTCCCATTTTACAGATGAGAAAACTGAGGTAAACACAGGTTAAGTGACTTGCCCCATGTTCACATAGTTAATGAAAGAATAAAGCAGTATTAGGGGCAGCTAGATAGTACAGTGGATAGAGCACTAGCCTTGAAGTCAGGAGGACCTGAGTTCAAATCTAGTCTCAGACACTTAACATGTCCTGGCTGTGTGACCCTGGGCAGGTCACTTGACCCCAATTGCCTCAGCAAATTAAAAAAAAAAAAAAAGAATAAAGCAGTATTTGAACTCAGGTTTTTCTAACTCCAATTCCAGCTCTCTATTTATTGTTCCAATTAATTGTTTTATTCATTTATGTTTAATCAATAATTCTTGACCTTCCAACTATTAGTATCTATAAAAATGTCTTCTGTAGAAATTGATTTTCTCACCTCTTTCTCCTCTCATCTCTGACAATATGATAAGATATGGCTACTCATATCTTGCCTTTTCACTTTGCAGTCATTTTCAGGGCATATAATTTTTTTGTAGGAAGAACATAATTCAATCCCTTTTGCTAAATAAATGGAGCATTACAATTTCCTACAATATATAACAGATGTTTACTATGTTTGTTGCAAATGCCAGCTTGTGTTGAACGTCACATATGCTCTATGCAAACCTTTATACTGTCCCCCTCACATGAAATCACAATATTCCTTTCACTTTCATGGAAACTTTTTTTAATACTTTAATTCCTTGTCAACATTATTATTATTATTATTAACTAAAGGGTGCTTCAGTCTCTTTACACTTTTGTATGTTTCTCCCTTCCATCAGAAGTTAGGGGAGATGAAGGAAACAGCAAAGTAGACTGAGAAAAAAATTCCAATTAGGCCTTTCTAATTTGATATGAGAGCATAATTCTTTCTCACATGTAAGAAAATTCTTGTAAAACTATAATTTGTTCTCTGAGACCACCAAAAAAATCATTACCTTGATGGAACTACCATTTTTACATACCCCACTATTAGTCGCTCTCAATTTAATAGATTCTTAGATGCTCAGTCCGTATTAATTTCTGTGAAAGTTTGCACCTGTTTATCTCCCTTAAAAGTTGTTTCTAAAAATGTAATTTTCTCTTTTCAGTTGATTTCATAGGTGGATTCGACTCTTATGGCTATCAAGGCCCACAGAAGACATCTCATTTACAACTACAGCCCATGTACATGTAAGTACTTTGTTTTTGTTTTTACAATGTTTCTTATATGTGTAGAAATGAGAAGGTAATTCAGAATTGATAATACTCAGCTAGCTTTTTCTTTTTTTGAGAGAATGATTTCAATATGCTTCCTCCTCCAGTATTATTTTTCTAACATAATGATTTCTTGTGGCATGATGTGCCACATTTTGATGTAATGTTGATTTTAAAGTTACTTATCAGAGGTTCAAGTATGATTACCTTAGCCCTACAGTTAGCATTACTCTTATTAATGTGCCAGGTCTCCAGCTCAAGTATTCATTTAGTTTACTGCCCCTGTTTTACATTTATCATTGCAGTTATATATTTGAACTCCCAAAGAATATGCATGTGATCAAGATTGATTAATTTAACAATGAGACTAACTATGAGACCTTAGGCCAGTCTATCAATTATTCTGAGCTTGAGAATTCTCATTTTCAAAATGAGGAGCTTAGATTAAAATGCCTTCCAATTCTAATATTATATAATTCCACATTGCTATGTCAGTTGCCCAGAAATTCAGTCAAATACACCTAGCTCCTTGAGGGCAGGGATGGGTAAACAGATTAAATTTGTTGTACCATTTTAAAAGTTCCTGCTTTAATAATAATGATAATAATAACAAACTACTTTAATTTCCTAATACTTAATACTTAAACTGATTTCTAAAATATAGGAGCTCTATTAATGTCTATGGAATTGAATAGAATTGAATGTGGAAAGGATGATCAGATTGCAATCCATTATATCAATTGTTCCAAGTTACTGATATACAATTGGAGCTTATTTTATATCCTTTTAAAGGCAAATTTCCTTGGAAAAACTGATCTATATCCATATATATATATATACATCCATATATATATATATACATATATATATATATATATGCACTGGTATCGACCAACTTCCATGGAAGGGAGAAACATACAAAAGCTTGACCTAGAAAATTATTTTAAACTAAAAGGAAAGGACAAAAGAAAACTACAAATTGACCATAAACTGGAGAAGCCACACTTATGTTTATCTGTTCAGTCTCACAAGTGAAGAAGTCAAATTAATTGCAGTAAACATTTATCTATTCACTCTTATTAGGTGACTACAATGTCCAAGGCAATATACCCATTATGTATTCTAATCATTATGCTATGTGTGGTGATAACTGAATTTCTGAAGGATTTTCCTCTATTAAATAAGAATTTACCAAAGATCTGTTTCATATAAAGTAATGCGCTATGCATTAAGAGGGATATACCAGTTTCTGCCCTCATGGAATTTGCAATGCATTTTAGGCACAAAGCACAGTTGGATTCAATGGGTAGAAACTTAAGAGAGTCAGATTTGGGATTAATATAGAAAAAATTCTCCAGTAATTAGGGCTACCCAAAAGTATTATAATCTACTCAGGAGGAGATAGTGAGTTTTCCCATTAGTACTCTTGGCCATTTGCTGGAGATATTATGAAGGTGATAACTAGATTAATTGGAGTAAGTATTGTTTTAGGAAGGCACTAAAGATTTTTAAGCAGGTAAGTGATTTGTCCTGTTCCATGTAGAAGAATAAATAGATAGGCATCAAAGAATAGAGAAGAACACTACTAAGGAGGCTATTATTGATCAGGAAAACACATTGAAAAGAGATCATTTTAAAATCATTGGACTTACTGAAACTATGAACAAAAATGAATCTAAACATATTGCAAAAAATTGTAAAGGAAACTTCATACATCTCTTAGAAACATAGGGCAAAAATGAAACAGAAAACGATCTTTCATCTCCTGAAAAATCCCCAAGTGAAAACTCCCAGAAACATTATCATCAAAATCCAGAATTTCAGGTCAAAGACAAAGATGTGGCAATTGTCTAGAAAGTATTCATTCAAGTAATGAGAAGCCACAATTAGTATCACACACAATTTAGAAACTACCACTATGAAGGAGTAGAAAGTTTGGAATATGATATTTTAAATACAAAAATTAAAGGGACATTGGAGGTTATCTAGTTCAATCTTTTCATTTTACAAATGAAGAAATTGAGGCACAGAGAGCTAAAATGATTTGCTAAGGTCACATAAGTTGTTACAGGAAGGATTTGCATCTATGTCCTCCAATTAATTCCGTTTCCACTGTATAGCCATGACTCACATAATGAAGAAACTAAGGTCCTAAACATTCTTCTCTAATAAAAACTCCCATAAAGTTTTTAACTTGTGTTTTTAATGTCATAGTTTTGAAGTTTCTTTGTTCTGATGTGGTTTTTAAATCATAGATAATGAGAAAATTTTGCAACAAACTTACATTTACTACAGAAATAGATAATTTAAATTCAAAGATTTTTGTTTAAAAACTACTTTCTTTAGCCAAACCTTCTCCTCAAGCTACTAATAAATAATGCAATATCTGAGCCTTAGTTTCCCCTCTAACAAATGAAATATAATATGACATAATACCTAAGCGTTCCCTCAAATGTTCTCATTAACATTTCCTTCCTTTTCTCCCTCTCTATATCTTGGTAATGCCTCTGGTGGGACTGCAAAATGAACACAAAGGAGACAGATTTTCAAAGATCTACAGACTAGATAATTATTCCCTAACTAAGCCAAAGTTAATTCTACAAGCATACATTCTACAGGTATTCTAACACCATGAATAGACAGAAGACATTAGCATTAATCAAGACAATACTATGGGGCATCATTAATTCCACAGGAAAAATGTTCTCCTTTGAGTCTTGAGAAAATGACCAAATAATACTACAATGGATTTTTACATTATTATGATGTGATTTGGTTAAAATGTTTTGACAATATTCCTGTGTGATGACATTGGAGTAGGCAGTTACTCCTTTTCTATTTAATCATTGTTCTTGTAATTCACTCATTCAAGGAAGCCCATAGAAAAGAAATGTCCCAGAGTGTGTTGCTAGCTTATATCACAGGAGGTTGAAAATGAAGAGAGGAAAATATTTATAGCAGTACTTTTATTGTACCAAAGAAGTGAGTACTCATCAATTAGTGAACATTTGAATAAATTGTGGTAGATGAATGTAATGGAAACTATGAAAAAAGTTGAATATAAAGAATTCAAAGAAGCATGGAAAGATTTATAGGAAGTAATTCAAAGGGAAGTTAGCAGAATTGAAAAAAAAACATAGTGATAAAAATAACATGAACAAAAATATACCTGAACAACCATAAAGTCTGAGTAATACTAATGATCATTTTCAATCCCTGAGAAGAGATAATGAAAAGTATCTTTTTCTTCAGATGGAAGGGTAGGAAATTGCAGGAATAGAATTCTGCATATACAAGGCAGACTTAAACACTGAATTGGAAGTTTTATTTCATATTTTTCTTTGTTATAAGAAGGATATGTTGTTCATTGGGTGGAGAGAAAAGGATAAATCCAAATATGAAAAAAAAATAGGCATCAATAAACCTTATTTTTAACTTAATACAAAAAAAGAAATATAAAAGGGGGAAAAGTTGTTTATATTTATAGCTACAATGGAAGGAAAAAATGAGCATCACAAAGAAATCAAAAGATATATAAGAACATGTGTTGAGACAAAGAAAACCAGAATGATGATTCTTAGAAATACAATTTTTTAATGCTTCAGTGCTGCTTTCTTCCATATGTAAATGATTCTATTGTGTTGCAAGAGGCAAAATGCATATGCACACTTCTGTTTCTTTTATTAAATGCACAGAAGGAAGACTGTCATAAGGCAGAAGCCAACAAATACATCCACATGTCACTCACAAAAAGCTGTCTCTAATCATGATCTCACATAATTTCAGCCCAAGCAAAAAATGAAAATATGCCCATGCTCAGGAACAGCCCATCAATACCTACCAGACATAACCATTCCTCTTACTCTTCTCTAGTGATACCCATTGTCTCTATCAGTCATTCATATGAATTTCCTCTTTGCTGATCAACAGATGCTAGTGAGAAGAAACAAATTAATGGGAAAAATACCAAATTTAGATTCATAAAAACAAATGTTAATGATATATAATAATATTTTCAACTTTGTTCCAACATACTCTTGTATTTTCTATTTTAAAAAATTGAACTAATGTATATATATATATATATATAATCATACCTCAAAGGATAAGTAATCAATAGATCCTAAGAGCTCTCAAAAGAAATGCAAACTATAAACCACCAAATAAAAAGTTTCTCAAATTTATTATGAATTAGACTCAATGTGACTCGAAAACACTTATGTAAATTCACACTTAAATTGGCACAAATGATAGGAGGTAGAAATTGAGTTGGACAAGCTACAGAAAGATATACATACCTATTAAATACACTATTGAGGGAGTTATAAATTCATCTAATCATTTTGGAAAACAATTTAAAATTATGTTGATAAAGTAGTAAAATAACTATGGCTTTTGATCCAGAGATACTACTTATCACTGGATGGAAGTCAGTTTTAGGAAGAAAGATGCCAATATACAAAATATTCAAAGAAGCACTCTTTCATTACAGAAAAGAACTTGAAGCAAAGTTCATGTCTATCAGTTAGTGAGTAAAGAGATGATCATTTAAAAAAATAGATACATCCAGAGAAGCATGTATATACATATATTAATTCATAAATTAATGCAGAATAAAGTAAGTAGAACTAGGAAAACTACCTAAACACACATATGTGTGACTATATAAATATGACAATGTAAATGGAAAGAAAAAAATTTTCAACTCAACACTTTGTAGTTAAAATGACCAAATATTTCCCTAAAGAATAGCTGGAAAAATGTACCTTCTTTCTTCACAAAGGTGGGAAAAAATAGGCATGTGTATGTCACTTCTTTTGATCTTTTTATTATTTATTATAATATATATTATTAATATATAGTATGTATTATATACATATATTATATTATTATATACTATTTATATAATATAGAATATATTATATTCTAAGCAGGATAAGGGAAGGGATATGTGAAAAAATAAAATTGATAGAAACAAAAGATATCAACAATTTTAAAGAAAAGTATATAATCTAAAGAGAAGCATATTTATCACATAATATTTATTTGTATCATCTCTATCACAATTCATATCAATATATTGTCATTTACAAAGGACACTTGGGTGCAAAGATGTAGAAATGTAGAAGGCATTATTCAAAGAGGCATCATGGTACAATGAGAAAGGAATTAGATTTGGAGTCAGAAGTTCAATTCAGTGTTTTTGTTTTTGTTTTCAGTCATCTTAAGTTTTTGTAACCCTACAAGGTTTTTTTTTTTCCTTTTACAAAGATGTTGGGGTGATTTGCCATCTTCTTCTGCAGCTTATTTTCTAATTGAGAAAATGAGGGAAGCAGTGTTAGGTTACTTGCCCAAAGTCAAACAGCTAAAAAGCATATGAGGCAAGATTTGAACTCTGGAAGATGAGTCTTCCTGATTCCAAGTCCAGTGCTATATCCTCTGCACTACCTAGATTTAGATTGAAGTCCCAGATTTGCACCTTATTACCTACTGTTTATCTCATTTGTAAAAAGTGAGAAAGTTGTATGGTTCCCCCCAGCTTCAAATCTATGACTTGGTAAGTCTGAATTCATTGGATGGAGTAACCTACAAAGCAGCAATCTACCAGAATTTTAGTGTTTGTCTCTGTACTGGTGCTTCTGCTCCCTCTGTCTTAGGAGTGTGAATGTATGTATGTGTGGATGAAACGCTGAATCACCCACATTTAAAACATAGTGATAGCTCTTTAAAAATATTCTAATAAAACTTATATATTAGCACAACTCAAAATAAAAAAGTCTAGAGTCACTGAATTTCAGAATAGAAAGAAATGTCAGAGATGATCTATTCTAGCCTCTGACCTACATTTTTACATACTACATATTACAAGACCATGAGCTCATTAAAGGCAAAATACTGTGCACTCTATTTTAAACAAAAGACTTAGAATATGTGTCAAACAAATATAAGAAATTGATTTTGGCTTCCTGGAATATAGAAGATCAAATGGTAACAGAGTGCTTTAACCTCATGTCACCTTAAAATAATTGCATCAGTGGAATAGAGTTAAATATGATTAAATCAGTCAACAAACATTTAAGTTAACATAATATGCTAGCACTCTTTTAAGTGCTGAGGATACAAAGTATGATAAAAAACCATTTTATCATACAAAAAGTACCTGCTCTTGAGGACTTTGCAATCTAATGGGGGAGACAACATGAAAGCACTACATATAACAAGCTGTATAAAACATATATTAGACATAATTAAAAGGAAGGAGTAGCCAGGTGGCACAGTGGACAATGTGCCAATCTGAAGTCTGCTTCAGGAGGTGTATGACCATGGTCAAGTCACTTAACTCTGTTTGCCTCAGTACCTTATCTATAAAATGAACTGGACAAGGAAATGGCAAACCACTCACCAGTATCTTTGCCAAGAGAACTCAAATGAGAATTGAACAACAAACAGAAAGATGTCACTAGCTTTAAGGGGAATTAGGAAACTCTTCTTGCAGAAAGTAGGATTTAAAATCCTTGAGACTTGAAGACAGGAAAGCCAGCAACAAAGATGAGAGAGGCAAGAATTCCACACATGGTGGACAGAAAGTAAAAAATGCTCAGTAAGAAATCATTGGTAACATTTAAAAAGACAGAGATCATTTGGAGAGAGCCAGATCAGAAGTCAAATTTCTTAACTACATAGTTAAAAAGAAGAACATAGAGGAAAAAGAATACAGGCAGTGACTAAAAATAGACTATGGACTTCTCAAGAAATTTAGCCAGAAAGGAAAGAAAAGGTATAGGAATGTAGCCAGTAGAAATGGATGAATCAACCCAAGGATTCTTGAAGATGAATGAGATGTGATCATATTTGTAGGCGTCTAGGGAAGCAGCCCATAGCAAAAAAAAAAAAAAAAAAAAAAAAAAAAAAAAAAAAAAAAAAAAAAAAAAAGATAAGTAAGGGTGATAATAATAAAGGGGACAATTTGCTAGAGAAGAAAAGATGAGATCATATACTTGTAACCAACTGATTTTGCCTTAGTGACACCTGAGCATAGTTTAACTATAAGAGTATTACAACCTCATGTCCCAAAACATAAACTGGCAGCATCCATGAGATAGGAATTCAAGGTGTAGGTGGGGATGTTTATAGAACACAAGATTTTGACATTTACATAATAAAGAGCACTTTCCATGTTTCCTAAAAATATCCTCCAAATTATAGTCTAAGGAGAATTAATCCAGAATAACTATTCATATTATCTTATGCACATAGACTCATAAATTCAATGTTAAAATATACTTTTGAAGTCACTGATTTATCCAATATGAAAAAGTTAAGAACTGTCTGATGAAAGATTTGAATACAGGTATATTAGGTCAAATCCAGTATTTAATTGAATACCTTATTCTCTCTATTCTACTAATTCACACTCACCATCTGAATTTCTTTATTTTGATTTCTAACATTTTCCTAGATTTCTTTGGTTCTCTTCTGAAATTAGTTTATTTGTACTTTTTTTGGATGAGTATCTCTTCCAAGTTTGTAGCACACAAGTATTTATTTATAGGATTATTCATTTAGATCTGGAAGACTCTTTAGAGAACATTCTAATCCTACCCATTCATTTTAAAAATGAGAAAACTGAGACTTGCAAAAGTTAGAGGACTGGCCCAAAGTCACACTGGTAGCTGGTAATAGTACAAAGATATAAGTCCAATTCCCTAATTCTAGATTCAGTGTTCTTTCCATTCCACCACACTGCCTCTAATCAGAAAGGCTAGAAAATTGAGAGCTATTGTCTGTTCAAGCAAGTGAATACTCAGCCCTCAGCCCAATACAATCTAATTCACAGAAAATGACATAGGATCTCAGAGTTTCCAGTCTGTCATCTTTGTGTCTGCTTGCAACCTTCGCATTTCTTTCTATCAAGAAACCTTAAGATTTTCAAATCAAAGCAATTTACCAATATGGGCTGTTCATGCATTGTAAAAACATATGCATATACCAACTGAAAAGAATGAGCTTCCTTAGACTGAGAGGAGGATGCTTTGATAGCTGTGTGTCATTCTAGCTGCAGGGGTTTCCATTAAACATGACAGGAGTTGTGTGACTAAGACCCTGAACAATACTCTCAAAACACTGCCACAAATGTCTTAAATGAGAAAATCTTTTTTTTCTTCTTTTTCCTTTCTTTTTTCTTTTTATTGCTCCCACATTCAGTGTACAGAGATCCTCCTTGGTTAAAGTGGCTCTAACTTTTGTTGATTTGTAATTCTTCAAGTGTTCTTCCAGCTTATATTCAGTTAAGCCTGGAGAGAAAAGGATTTCATGTCTTACAGTTTAGCCATTTTCCCCTCTCATATGAGATCCTTATTTATGTGGGCTGAATACACATAGAAGGATAGGTGCTGTCATCCATGAGACCATTCCATTAGAATATGCTCACATTTGGAAATGTTAAATTTTGTAGTCAAAGTAATTTGCTTTGACATTCAGTGACTTCCCTTCCTCTATAGATTTTTGTTTGTTTGTTTTTGGAGGGGGATAAGGGGAAGTAATCAGCAGCAAACAGGCTCATATACAGGAAATTCCCACAGAGAACCTCTGGAAGAGTTCATATTCTGTCTCCTAACCTAATTGAGCAGCAGCATTAAAAATAGTGGACTACTAAAGCCAAGAGATTTGGGGATGGGAGGGGTGAGAAAGAGGGGAAGAAAAGACTTTTCTTGAAATCTTTTTGCTGTGTCCTTCATTTATTCTGCCGGTGCTTGAGAACAGAGGGAAGGTGATGAATTAAATCTCCTAATCCACCTCTGAGTTGGTCATAAACATTTTTTTTCCCTCATCTCTCCTTTAGGTCCAAGTAAGCAATGTGACTTCAGTGTGTCAGCTCAAGGACCTTTCAAAGAACTTGTTTCACAATGGCCTCCTGTGTTTTACAAAGAGCAAGAAGCAACTTATCTGTGTTTAAAAAAATAAAAAATAACCACCCCCAAACATAAGCTGAGACACAAAAATAACTAGTTCTACTTGGCCTCTTCTTCCTAACAAACACAGACAGATGCCCAGGAGACCCCGTCTTGGATTTCCTGCCAGGCCTTTGGAAGGTCCAAAAGGAGAAGTGTTGGTGACCCCTGCTGCCCATTCTTTCCCTTTACCTTCTGCATTCCTACTAATGGGAGAGCCTGAATTATGGTGTCATCCAATTGAGAATCATCCGACAGCCCTCCACTCACCTGATAGCACCAAGTCTCCTTAGTGTAATTACAAAATAATAACAGTAATAATAATAATAATAAAATAATACCATGATGACCTTGTAACTGAAGTCTATACAGACGGCAGGTTGTTTGCCCTAAAGGCTGTACAGTACATACTTGCCTTAACCCATCTAAGTTGTACACACCAGAGAAACTCAGTGCAGGCTCTCTGAAGTAGCTTCCTTCAGGCTGCTGTTCATTCTGGGGAAAACAAACCAAGTTTTAAGTCAGCGTGTTTCATGTCAGGGAACAAGACTGCCTAGTTTCAGTAGCTCCAGAGCTTCTGTGGGATAAACTGCCAGCTGTCAGTGAAGTGCTTTACTATTGAGCCGACACAGTGGCCAAAAAGTAATGATAACAATAATAATCTTGACAATAACCTTTATAATACTAAATAAGGTCGTGGGGAAGGGACATGATGAGGGGGGAGGGGGTTGGGAAACACAAAGCAAAACTCATTAAACTACTAACCTTCCTGGAAACAGCTTCGTTAACCCCATTATTTTTATTTAGTGCACTCTAGGTGCTTTTCTAAGTAACTTCCAATATGTCTTTTACTAACTCCAGAAACATCTGCAGATTTCTATCAACAGAGGCCAACTGAATATGTATTAGCTATGTTTACTCTTTTATATCTAATTCAAATGGAAGATCTGATGTAAGTGAACCTTTTTTTTCTAACTTCCGCATATGAGATTATTTTTTGTGGGTGGGGGGTGGGGAGGGGAAATAGTTACCTTGGTGAAATATTTGAGATCTCTTTGTGGTAATTGGGGGATCTGTTGTGTGTTAGAGTGTGTATTTTAATCTTCCTGTATTATTGTGGCTGAAAAAAAACTGTGCTGTTATGTAGTTGGCAACAAGATGCCTTTGGGAACTTAATAGTAGGTCAATGTGTTTATGGAATACTCTGAACTCCTAGGAAATTTTGTTTTGTTTTGAATTTGAGCTGTATTTTTCAGGCACTATGTGGCTTTCATTAGCGGTAAACATATTTGTTCAGGCTTTTCAGGAACTTGGATTGGCCTTGTTTCTTTTCTTGGAAACACCTTGGAACACTTCAGAAAATGGGGGAGGAAATAATGCCCTCCCATCACCTGTAAAGGACAAGTAAAATCCAAGTTTAGAACAGCTTAAGTTAGCAAAGAATCACTTTTTTTTTCTATTTCTTACTCCTTGGTGGAGGTTCTGAGATTACTTGTATGGAACCTGAGCCTGCCCATATCTACAGAACCAAGTCCTGTTTACTGTGTTTGCATGGATATCTGTATCACACACAAAAAAATATATATTATATATTTATTTTAAAAATTGTCTAGAAAACAGAGGAACAAAAGTCCTCCATTGGAAAGTAAGCTACAAAGACAGGTTCCAGGAATTATACTTGCATTTTTTTCCAGTGGCTTATACATGTGTGTCTATATATACATGTATAAAATATAAAATCTCAAATTCCTCAGTGAAACCTCTTCTCATGCACATTTCCTGCATGTCTGAATAACAAATTGAGGGGAAAATATTGATCCCAAGCCGATCTTTTGGCATCAAAACATAAACGCAAAATTCAAGACAGGATCAGAATGACAACATTTTTATGAGATTTCCCTGTACATGCTTGTCGTAATGAGGTTTTGCTGTAGCGTACATGTGTATGTATGTAAGGGTGAGTACATATGCTCACCCAGCACATAATAGGCCCTCATAGTCCTCCTTTAAGTTGAAGCCAAGTCACCATCACCCCCTTCACACATTAAAACAAGAAATGATGTTGACTACTAAACAATGTTCAGTGGACAGAACTGTCGTGGGAGCAATTCTGAGCACAGTAGTGTGACTATATCTGGAATAACATCCAAGTTATACAGCAGCTGTATCCTCCTCAAAATCCAGGAAAGAATGCTATTTTTCTAGGCTGGGCTTTTGTTATAAAACCTAATATTCAGAAGGCAAAAGGTATGATCCTGATGTGTCTTTTTCTTTCTTTTACTTGGCATTTGTTAATTCTGAATGTATTTTTAACAGAAGTGATTTTTTTGACTTATTAGTGTAATTTGCATTTTAAAAATAAATGGAAAAAAAAAAGAAAACCATTCAGTTTCTGAATTCTCTCTTGAAGTCCCTGCTGCTTCTCACACAAGTTGTAAGCAGTCTGGCAATATACCAGACTGTGGAATCCTATTACATTTACATGAAGGCAATGGTAAGGTCCTGAACCACACTGAAATGTGTCAGCAGTGAATAGAAATTGCCAGGTCATGGCATCATTTTAGCTCAGTCATAGGTAACACGTATTTTCATTATCTCCTGACACTAAAAGGTTTCTTTTATAAGACTGCCTGTAATAGACTTGCTGTCATTTGGAAAATATCATTTTATTTTACCTGCTCATCTGGAATTTTGAGTCAGTAGCAACCTGACAGTTGTCAAAAGTATGAGGCTAGTATATTAAATAACCTCAACTAAATTGGGCAAGGGATCAGACATTCCCACTGCCACCCAAGAAGATTATTCAAAATGGTCACTTATTTGCTCTTTCAATACAAGAATGCATTTATTATGACTAACAGTAGTAGGACTCATATCCATTTCAACAAATGACTGCAATAGTATAATCCTTGGGAAGAGGAAAGCAAATAAAAATTATTAGAATTAAATTTTTGGAGAATTTAAAAGGAAGATAGAAACCCTCTACCTTTAAGTCACTATAGGTCTTTAACTCTTCAATGGCAGAGGATAACCCCAAAAACCTGTTATTCATACTATCATAGAGTATAAATTAGAAGGGAATTTAGAAGCAAGAATTCAACCTCCTCATTTAATATTTGAGAAAACTGTGACCCAGAGAAGCTAAGGTTACACACAATCATCAGAAACAGGATTTGAACTCAGGTCCTCTGGCTTCAATCACTACTCCATGCTTTCTTAAAATTGAAGAACTTCATAACATCATAAGTTAGCATTAAGAGGAGAGCCAGGATGACAATCCAGATAAGAATGGGAACCGAAGATTCAATTCACATATATTTGTAAGATTAAATTGGGTCAAAAATCCACATTCCTTCAATCCTCACAGGTGTGAGGATTTGAGGTGCATCCTGATGTCCCCAGGTAACCAGACTTTACTAGAGTCATGACAGCCTTTAAAAGTACAGATCTATAGATTTTTACCAAATAAAGACATATAACAGCCATTTCTATTTCCTATTACAAAAGTGCTTTAGATACTTTCTCGTGGTTCACTTCTGCAGTTTATAGTGTTTCTCCTTCCTTAAGTGAAAGGTACCAAAATGAGTTTTTTGAGGGTTTTTTTTTAAAGTTGGGAACACCAGGAAACAGAATGGCTGCCTCTCCTTTTTCCCACCATTTTTCTGTTTCATGAAAAAACTTCAAATTCAATGAAGCATCACCTTGCAGGCCCATACCACCCAGTACTTTTCAGGAACAAGAGCTGATTCCTTCCTCCTACTTCTTTTTCTCTTTATTCACATAAAAAGATGATTTCTCTTATGAAGATAAAAGGACCCTTTTCAGAGGTTCAGGATATGGAAGACATCCATGGTACTATGCTATCTTTGACACCGGTCTTTACTCTGGCCCAGAGGGATGCTGAGGTTCATAAGTTCACTTGATTGGTGGGCCAACTAGATACTTCGTCGACAGAGGAGTCCAGCATCTTTGTACTTTGCTTATATAGATTTATAATCCCAGGAAATATCATACTGCAATAAGACCTGTATTTTTTCTCTTTTAAAAGACTACCATCTTCTGTCTCTGGTGAAATGAGGTATGTAGCAAATATTCATATAATATAGCTAATGAAATGAATCATTGTGGGCCATTTTATAACAGAAAAAAAGATTTTGTTTTAAATAACTTACATGATGCAATGAAATTATTTTTTGTTTGTTTTCCTAAAATCACTTAGTCTAAGAGAGCTCAGATAACTGGATTTTTATTCTTACACACTCTGAAAAAAGACAAATGATATAGAAGCAGACCAAATTTGGAAGTTTTGTTTTGTTTTGTTTTGTTTTGTATTTCCTAAATGGCAGCTTTGGAAATATGTTCCAAAACCTGTCCAGTCTCCTGCATCTTCTCCAAGTCCTGGGCTGTACAAAGCAATGGCAATTAAGGCTTATGATAATGATTCAAAGGCATAATGAAATCTGGAACTGTTACCTGGAACAGGTAATTTGAGATATCAAAGTCAAATAGAGATGGATCCCTGCTGTTGTATATTGACTTAGAAAACCAGAAATTCACATTATCTCTTTTTTTATTGTATTCCTTTTATTATATAATTCCCCATTATATTTTTAATTAGATTCTGTTCCACTAGGCTACAGCACCTTTGATGCTTTTGACCTAAAGTATAGAAGACTGTACAAAACATAGTTTTAGTACTAAGTATTTTACTAGATTAAATCATTAAAATAGAAATCAACCTTGGAAAGCTACTTAGAATCTTCTCATTTAACACATGAAGAAACTAAGGTCCAGAAAGATTATTAAATGACTTATCAAAAATCAGGTAGGTGATGTGTGACCGAGAAAAAATTTGAATCAATCTCTGGCTTTGCACCCTATTCACTATGCCATGTTGCCCCTTGAATCCAAGCATGATATCTATGGTGACAGTAAAAGATATTCTATTTAGTAGAAATACTATGGCTTATTAGACAGATACATTAAATTTAGAAGAAAAAGAGAAGTATCTGTGATTTGTTTTTATAAAAAATTATAATTGCCATATTACAGAGATTGAATAGATCTAAAATTTGTCCTCTTAATCATTCCTACCTTTCACTTATAAAATGAAAAATTCAGCATTTGTCCCTAAGATCACAGATTGAGAAGCTTTCTCTTTGAAATACAAACGCCTAGATTGCTGTCCACTTTTGTCTTCCCCTCCAAGCATCCTTTATTGCTTTTCCCCTTTCTTCATATATGTTTACTCCAACAAAAACATAAGAAATCTTTAATTCTTTGATATATGCTCACTATAAAACCTGCTTATTCTTCTATGCCAGTTGGGCAGTACAATGGATAGAGTGCTAGGTCTGTAGTCAGGAAGACTTATCTTCCTGAGTTCAAGCCAGGTCTTGGACACTGATAAACTCAGTGATCCTGGGCAAGTCAGTTAATCCTGTTTGCCTCAATTTCCTCTTCTATAAAATGAGGTACTGAAGTAAATGACAAATCATTCCATTGTCTTTGCCAACAAACAAACAAAAACAACAAATCCAAACAGGATCACAAAAGTCAGATATCACTAGAAATAACTGAACATGCACAAAAAATATAGTGATTAAAGGTTTGCAAAGCACACTACATATATTATCTCATTTGATTACCATGATAAACTTATAGCGAAGGTACTATATTACTATTTTGAAAAATGTGACAGCAGAGGCTGAAAAAAAATTAAATTACTCCAATCACACAGCTGCAAATGTCTGAAGCAAAATTTGAATACCAAGTTCAGCACTGCCTACTGCCACCTTGCTGTCCTGTTCCAATCATTTTTGATATTATGTCAAAATCTTGACAAGACACTTAGAGATGTTCTATTTCTTATTTTAATGAAGGTTATTCTTTAACAGCTTCAAGACTATAGGCAGGATGATGTTTTCAAAGACTGCCCATATTAATCATTTTCCCATCAATATAACTCACTATCATTAACTAAATATTGAGACTGTTTGACTTCATTCTGATGATCTTGTGGTTCAGGTTGAACATGAGATAACAAGGATCCCAAATTTCCAAGTGGCCTCCAATAAAATTTATGCGTGTGTGTATGTGTGCACGTGTGCACACACACACACACACACACACACACAAAAAAAAAAAAAAACCTTACCACACATTGAGATTAGAATATCCCCAAAAGATATAACAAATGAAACCAGATGAATAATGAAGAAAAATGACAACTCGTGGAAGGGGAATAAACAGTGTATGCCTATGGTAAATAACTCCCTGAAGAACTCTTAGAAAAGACTTACTGATTAATTGAATCAATCTATCATCCTTTTGTTGACAGCATTTTCAATTTGCAAACTTTTGTTGTTGTTTTATTCCTTTAGTATGATAGCTTCAAATTTGAAGCAGAATAAAATGTAGATTTGTTGGGGAATTGTGTTTTGATGGTATTCTATATCTCTGGATTTAAGAGAAATTCACATCAATTTCAATAGCTAGGTGAGAGAAATGAGTTTGTGAACTGTAAGATGAGTCTCCCTTCCTGAATTTTTCCTTTTGAAATGAATTTTCAACATACATCAATATCTGGAACTAATTTGCTGCTCAGGTCTACAATGCTTGAGGCACTGTGGTGTACTAGAAAGACCACTGACCTCAGAAGACCAAAAGTAAATGAAATCAGTTTTTGAACATAAACTGTGATATGTAAAGATGAATTATTTCTGGCTAGATAGATCTAATTTCTAATTATCCTTATATCTATTCTAACGGGTTTTATTTTTTACATTATGACCATTAAGCCTGGACCATTAATGAAGTAGACTAATCACAGAGCCTTGATTTTCCAGAATTAGTATAACTTCAAGAAAAGAAAAACATACTTTTAATGAGAATTTGTTTTATTTTTTCATAGTTCATGTGCCCTGTCTTTTGGTTTTAGAAACGATGTTCACCATAATAGAGAGGTACAAATTCTGTTTGTGCTATTTCTTGATATCATACTTTAGTTTCTATTACAGTTAGAGCCTGGTAAATACTTTCACATTTCCAAAGGGTATTTGGACATATTTCTTGTTATATGGAAGATGCATTTCGATAAAGAGGACACTGGCAACTCTTACAGGACTATGACTCAACTCACCATGATAAAAAGTTTGAGAATGATTTTTCCAGGTCAAGTACTGACTTTTTTTTTTCCAATGGTTGCTGGCCCTCATGTTATTTGAAACACAGTCAATAGAACACTTCATACAAGAAATTTATTCATTAAATCAACTTTGCTGTTTCTCAATAGAAACTACATATTATAATGGATACAGGGCTGGCCTTTGATTGGATTAGATTGAAAATGGATTGTTCATCTATATTGGTAGAGGAAATATCCACATAAAAAATATATTAGGAGAGTTCTGCATTTCCTAGAGATGATTAGATATTCCTATTCTTTTAGAGCTTTTTTGGCCACCATTTGGCAGCAAATGCTTTCTAGTTGAATGCTTTTATGGTATCGGTAGCCATGAAAGACAAAAAATTAAAATTAAGCCCTACCTAAAACTTACATATTTGAAACCCCCAATTTATTGGATGAAATATGGCATGAAGTTAGCTTTTCCTCATTCTCAACAGTAATATAAAAGAACATAGTTGTTGACTGAATAATTAAATTCCAGATGGAGGCTTGTTTTAGTTAGACCTATGAGGCCATATCTAGAATTCAAGTCCATGAAGAAAGCAAGAAAACAGTAGAGGAATTCATACAATTTAATGCATTTGTAAATTAAATTCTGTCTAAATTCCTTTGGCTGTGCTTGAAATCTAGAAAGCAAGACTCCTTGAGACAATAAGAGTTTTAAAGAAAAACAGAATGGGCAGGCAATTAATTAACTATTCCTTATTAAGTGTGTGTCACCAACTCTACCCATCCCCATAGACAGGAATCTATACCCTTAGAAAGAGTGACATCTTCCCAGGGGAAAGTTTACTTTGCAAAGGTGGAAACAATTAGAACAGATCCCTAAGGTGTTTCCATCTTCCCAGCTATGTGTAATG